>NC_092862.1:26127717-26139764 GCF_032062135.1 Pyxicephalus adspersus
TGGTATTCCAGGTATTATTTGGTTTGCATATACTTTAAAGTAAAATTGACCTAAAACCAAAATTTTGAATAAATATAGTGCAATTATCATGTGTGAGAAGACAATCACAGACCTATAGAAATCTACAGGGCTGTAATACACAGGCTGATGCAGCACAGGAATGTAAATAAGAATAGTGACAGTCCAACCTTGATGAATCTGTGGAGGTCTAGAGAGGGAGAGTAGTTGCTCATGAAAACTGAACCCTGAATGTGAAAAAATCCTTTAATATATAAATTAAAAAAAGGAATGCTAGTACAACTTTGTGGTTCAGGGATGTTCTGGAATACTTTACAGTGATCTTCTGTTTAGCAAAAACTAAACTTGCTACACTCCCGTGTCCACATTCCGTTGCAGGGCATCTTATCCCCATCTTATCCCGTCTTCTGTTCTTACAGATGATATATGACTACCTTGGTTGGTCGGGCTGGGATGAAATAACTCCCAAGCATGTGCGAGGTAGTTACTTAGTTCCAGCACATGCAAGGGAAGCAAGGATTGCTGTTTATATTGGCATCCTAAGTTGCACTGTTCAGCTTTTTTGACAGTTTCCTAGAGCAATTAAATAGGTGTGAGGGATCATTGCAGAAGGGACATTGCCTGTACTACTCTGCAATATTAAAAAGTGGAACTTTAGTTCTGCTTTAACCATAGTCATACCCAGTGCTTCTACAGCCCATCCATATTGTACTTCCATTGCAGCTGGCAACAATCTGAAAGCACAAAGAAATAGAACAAACCTTTACTGAAAATAATTGTCAATACAGTAAAACTTTTTCACTGAAAAAGTCAAGTAGAGTACAACATTACCTACAATTCACTTTTGTAGTATTTGCTTACTACCTTAATGTGAGAAACGTGGCCAATTTAAACTGAGAATAAAGTGAGATTATGTTTAAAAAACTGAGAATCTGCTGATAATGCATTCAGGGGTTGCTTTCTGTCATTGACCTAAATGTTTTTGCTCCTTAAATGAGCCTAACTGATCAGGATATCCTTAGATATATTATATATACAGCAGAAGCCTCTTTACTCCTTAAATTATTCTTTGCTGTATATCAGCGTTTCTTGACCTTTTTAATATTTTTAAAATAACTTTCAGGTCTTCAGGGAACCCAAGCTATAATTACTTTATCCTCAACTCACGGTATATTAACATGGTGGTCAATAGGAAGAATGCCTCTTACATTGCTTGACATTGGGGAGAATCTCACCCTTACAGATAGTCAAAAAGATCATTGATGCCACCTAAACTAACCTGGGAGTTACAAACTGCTCATTGCTGAAGGAACCCCCAGGAACCTCTATAGGAACCTTGGTTGAGAAACACTGGTCTATATGGAGGAGCTGATTTACCTTTAGATTTACCCTCTACATAATGCCACTGCTAAGGGAAATGTAACAGGCTGAACTTTATACTGCTGCTTTGATTAGGGTAAACTGTTTTTATCATTCCCTATTTAATGTACAGCGCTGTGCAATATGTTGGCCCCATATACATCTTGTTTATTATTATTAATATTATTATTAATAATAATAATAATAATAATAATCATTTTCTGACTTTAATCCACTTCAAAGTCTATCTAGAAAAAGTTGTTCCCAGGACGGTAAGGCAAAATCTTTCTATATGTGCCTAAAGCACCACAATAGTCCTGCATTTTAGCGTACCTCAACACACAGACGTGAAGCATTTGTACATCAGATGCAAAAAGATGCAGGTCCATTATAAAGTCAATTGGTCTGCATTGCAATGCACCTTAACAGGCAACATAATGCTTATTACTGTAAGTGTGTTAATGCACCATAGATGTGTTAATCCAGGCTTCTTTATAATCTTTAGGGTTATTATATGTGCAATTTTATTAAAACACGTTTTGCTGCAAATATACAGTACATATCCAGTTGATTCCTATAGAAAACAAAAACAGGCTGCACCTATGAAAAGGAGAAAAATGAAAAGGTCAATGTTGGTTATCAAAATATAATATGTGCTGTGTGTACAGCAAATTCACAGTTTTATTTTCTTTCTTTATTTCCAGCTGAGGATGTTTGATTCAAATAATGATGGAAAACTAGGACTCACAGAAATGGCACGGTAAGAAGTGCAAGGTTTTAGATCTGTCTGAATGTCCATTAAGCCTTTGAAAGCAATGAACAGTGCACCCTATAGTGCGGCAGTAAACATGAGACTGTGATTTTACCTGCACTTGGTAACCTTGATGTGTGCTATGGTTGGCATTTGGTAAGCACAGTGCAGTGCAATAGGAAGGTAGTATACATTGAATGCTGCATGGACAGTGGAGGATATATAGTACAGGTACCTTGTGTAGAAAAACAGACTAAGCTTCCTTTCATTGCAAAATGCTGCCTAATGTCCATGATTTCTTATGCCTAAGTTAGGGTTTTACGTTGAAAAAATGTAATTTTGCTTCTACTGTCTAGCATGTAATGCCACGTGCTTTAGGAACAACACTTTGCAATATAAAATAAACCTGAAAAACAATAGCATACAGGTAGTCCCCAAGTTAAGGATATCCGACATACGGACGACTCCTAGATACGAACGGGCTTCCCTGCTCGCTGTGTGCAGAACGAAGGCTTGGAATGGGGAGGGGGCGGTTTGCATGACTTGCACAAGAAATCTTTAGCTAAACACATTCATTAGGATCGGTTGTCGTCCATCGTCCGTGGATCCGGCAGGACGGTCGTTCGGACGATGGACGACACCGACTGTACAAAACGGCAGATTTTCGCCCGATATTTGGCCGATGCCGATTATCGGGCGATAAAAATCTGACGTGTGTACGTAGCTTTAGAGCTGAGCTGATCTGTAACATCTTGTAACTCTTTAATGACCAAGACAAACTCTGCAGTTGTTTCTTTTTGCATATCAAAGCACAGCTTTGAAGTTAATGAATGTCTAGGCTCCATAAAGTTGTTTTTTTTTGCTTTGTTTGTGATAAACTCTCAGTGAGGATTTTATACAGTAACTGACACCACGCTGCCTAATAATATGTTGAGACAAACATATGTCATAATTGCATTCATCAAATTATTGTACTTATTCCGATTTACATACAAATTCAACTTAAGAAAACACCTACAGTCCCTATCCCCTATGTAACCCAGGGACTACCTGTATTTATGAATTAAAGCATGCAAAAAGCAAAAACCTGTTTTAACAAAACTGTGGCTTCAGGATCCCACTGTAGCTAGACAACTGACCTAGAACCCTAGCAGTCATATACATGATCTTTGCTTAATGCAATGATTTGGTCTGAGCTCTAATCCTGGTCTTCAGCAGAGATCAAACCCACAGTGGGATTCCAAAGCAGCAGTTTTCCAAACCAATCAATTTAAAGGGTTCTTCTAGCATAGTTGTATTTAGTGTGCAGGGTGGACATGATTTTCATCTGACTGGATAATTAAAGTAAATATTCACACAACTGTGGGTAAATATTCTTAGTCCCCCTAGCAAATATGCCTCTCTGTATCCATACATCCATGACTTTTCACAATGTTCACAATGTACATCATTTGTAACAAACTCCTAAATGTTCTGCTAACATCTGACACCATAAGATGCTGATAGTTTTATCAGCCAGAAATTCGTGTTTCTGCACTTTTCTGATATAGTTTGTTACTGGCGGCAATCTTTGTGAAATGTTATGGGTGAGTCCTGCCAACAATTTTGTTGCAGAGGTATGTGAGTCACAAGGGTGGCTGCCAAATAAGACTGATCATGGGAATGTATTTAGTTTCTTGCTATATTACCTTTTAATAAAGTTATGTCACCAAAAGTGATAAATATTTGCTGCAAATAAGACTCAGAATACTCACTTCTCCTGCTGCTCAATTTGCTAATCCCTGCAATAATGAAGTCACTCTGCCGGCTGAAGATCCTACATAGACTGGAATTCTTGAAAGTGATGGATTCTAGTCCTCATATTAGTACTGTGGTATGATCCACTGGCCTTTATTCATTACTAGTGATGTAGAGGCAGGCAGGAGGTACCAAAATGTGCAAAGGAGGACTAAGAAATCTACATTTCTGGAAGTGTCTAATTCTGCTGGATCATAAGCTAGCTGTTCACTTCTGCAGACTTTGGCAGTATGGGCAAAGGGAGAGGCTAATTATCCAAATAAACTGACACACATTCAGTATATCATAATAATGCCTAAACCCCTTGCAGAACAAGGACTGGGAAATATACAGAAAGTCGGTTGCTCGGTGTATATTTGAGTATATACATACAAAAAAGCCATTGATGTATTATTTTTGGGTGTGCATCCTAATTAATATGTTTTCACTATTTGATAAATAACTAATCAGAAACAAACATGTAAAAAGCATAGGCCTGTTTAGTAAAGCAAGAATATATACAGAACGCACACGCCATTGATGCAACCTATATGGTTTTCCTCCTTATTATGTTTTTTACTATTTCGTGACTCAATGATCCAGAACAAGAATGTAAATAAGTGCCTATTCTTTGCTGTAGGTCCGTTGTCTAGTGAAGCAAGGCTTAAAGTGATAATAGTGATAATCAGCAATGGTCCTTACCATATATATCTACTAACACACGTTATTTTAAAGAATAAGGGGATATGAAGGAAAATTATACTTAATTCTGTATAGTTGTACAGAATTGTATGTCTCAGCCTTAAAAATAGTTTGAAAGCACCAAGTTGAAAATAAGGAGTAGACTGTTCCACATTCATAGACCTAAATAAAGTAAATGTATGGGCAACTGGTTATCCAGATTATGGCAGACACAGAGTAAAGAGAATACAGAATTTGGGGGGCGGTGGTTTGGTTTTATTTATGTAACATCACACATTAGGGCTTTATTAGGAATAAAAAAATAATGAAAGTGACCTTGCCACCATATTTTAAAGAAAAAACACCTACAGTAAAATAGGATCAGAACCAGCAGACAGGAGTTCAGTAATGTTGTTATTAGAAATTGGAGGTACCTCACCACGGAGGTGTCAATAAGCATTCTTCTTTCATTGCAGGGTGATTGGAAAAATAAACAGCAAAAAAAAAAGACATGGCCACATTTTTTTTTAAATGTGGTTCATTGGGAAAATGCCAGATTCATCTTTCTAACTTGCATTGAAATGGGATGGGGTATATTCACATTGAGATGGATAATCTATAAGAATCATAAAAAAATAATCTATAAGAATCATAATCTATAGGATAATCTAAAGATAATCTATAAGAATCATAGAAAAATTAAACATTTGTTTTGTAATTGTTGATCATAAAATTGAATATTGCGTTTAATAAATTTAAACTATTTTTTCTTGTTTTTCCATTTTCTTTATAGGCTACTCCCTATACAAGAAAACTTCCTTCTCAAATTCCAGGTATGAATTCTGTTTTATTCTCAGTGCAGCAATACAGTGTCATGGCAGGAGACTATACATAAATGCATTTCTTTTATTCTTTCAATCTTAGGGAGTCAAGATGTGTAACAAAGAATTCAATAAGGCATTTGAGTTATACGATAAGGTATGATAAGATTTTTATGTATTCTTTTTTTGGACTGTTAATGTGGATTTTCTACCAACCCCCAGGTATATGCATCCTAAAAAATTCATATGTAAAAAAAATGATTTGATCTATTAATGTTATTTCTCTCACATACTTTAGTTGGGCTATAATGTACCTCAATAAATAAAAAAAGGGCATGCAAATTGTTGTGATAGAAGGGCCAAGTCCTGCCTTAACCCATGTTGCAGTAAAACACATTTGCCTTGTGATTCTGCAGTGTGCATTTTTAGATTTTGATGAGTTTGGTGAATTATATCATTTTTTAAGTACATTCATTTTTAAAGCCCTATATATTAGATCCAAAAGAAAAACAAAGGAAAAGGGAGCAGAGGGGCTTGATTCCAAAGGAGGGATTATTTATTTAATTGAAAAGTTGGAAGATCTGAAACAGTTCCTAAATGTAAAATGAGGATAATTAATACCTTTATTGGATAAATTCAGGAAATCATGGCAATCTTTCAAAGCACACTTTATGTAGCTGGAAAATGATTCCTGTGCTTGAAGAGCTTGCTGTGCTTTACAAAAGTTATACCATGAGATACTTTTCATTTAATTTAAAATTCAAATTCTGGAATATTCAATGTATACTATAAGACCACAAATTTCAAGTTGCATGAATACATTTATTTAATACAAATCCCAAACATCTAAAAAAATTCTTTACCAAGTGTTAACACTTTGTAAGCACCATTGACTCAACATCAGTTTTTCTGTATTTGCATTTGCATTACTTTTATATTTCTAATTTATTGAATAAACTAAAGTGTTCCCAGACCTTTGACCTCTAACCATCAACTGCCTACAAGGAAACATTTATTATTAATATTAGCCAGTATTTATATAGCGTCAAAATATTATGTAGTGCTTTGCAAGGTCCATAGTCATATCATTACCAGCCTCTTATGAAGTGTTGTTATTATTATTATTATTATTATACAGGATTTATAAAACGCCAACACGCGCTGTACAATAAAAAAGCGTTAGTGCCATATCCTTTATATCTATTGACTTTAAGTATGCACAAAGTTATGGTTAATTACCTTGTACAGTGCCCGGTAGCTCCAACATTCAAATAGTAGTATTAGTTCCTGAGCCTTGGTGCCTTACTATTGGCCAGTGAGACTTGCCCTTTATAGTGGGGGATCAACACTAAGCATAGGAAGAACATAAAGATTTGTGTCTGCAGATGAGTAGAAAACACAGATTCATGGGCTTCTGCACTTTTGGATCACTTGGAAACTAGTCTTTGTTGTTTCTTCAAAGTCTACAGATCTATTTGTTCTGTTTTTGTCTATTTTAAAGCAAATATTGGTTTGTATACCCAATAACACTAACACCTTCTTCTAATGGGTCTGATCTATTAAAGCTCTCCAAGGCTGGAGAGGATACAGTTTCATTAGTGAAGCTGGGTGATCATGCAAACCTGGATTGGATCTGGTCCAGGAATGAAAACATTTGTTAACAAATAGCAAATTAATTTTAAGAGATCCAGTCCAGGTTTGCTGGATTACCCAGCTTCACTGATGAAAGTGTGTATTCTCCAGCCTTGGGGAGCTTTAATAAATCAGACCCAATATGACAGTTGTTACTATGTAGTCCATACTCAGACTCAGTTCTAATATACAGTGCTTTAGCAAACTAAACACTATAAAACTTTGGGTTTACATCCACTTTAATGTGCTGAGGCCAAAGCTGGAATGAGCTTCCCAGCTGAAAACAGACATTGCATTAAGCATTTCCCCTGGCTGTCCCAGAAGTCTATCTTTGTCCATTGCTGTGTGGAGCGTGCACTTTACCATGCCAGCTGTGACTCTCTGACTTCATAAAACAAGGAACTTTATTAAACTTTAGGGTCCATTAAATTTAAAGTAAAAAATGTTCGCTGAGCTCATTTACATAAAGCTCAGACTGGAAAGAAGTGGTACAGCACATTAAATGCACGTCTTTCACTCGACGGCTTTCCATTTATCTTGCAGGACGGCAGTGGCTATATAGATGAAAATGAATTGGACGCCTTGCTGAAAGATCTCTGTGAAAAGAATAAAAAGGTAAAGCTCCAACTTTTATTTTTGGAAAAGATAATTTGGTTTTAAATTAGGTTTTAAAAACCTGACTAATTTATGAAGAGGGATAAAGAGAAACCTGTAATTGGTGGAAACACATTAAGTCGCTTGAGCCATTGTTATGCAGATAGAGGAGCTGCTAAAAAATTATGGGAAAACAAATGGATGGGCTTAATATACACAGCAGTGCACAGAACAATGATGATGTTCAAGGTACAGTAACCCTAAACATTGTAGTCAGTTTTTAGTACCTGTAATTCCTAGTGTGAGGCTTCTGATACTGAAAAAAGTTCTAAAATTAAATTTTGTTCCTATACAAATCTTTAACCTCGAACTCTAAAAGACAACTTCAGTGAAGTTGTTCTTTGAATGCTCCCTAACAGAATACTTACTTTTAGTCCTCTTTCAAAATTCCTTACGATGTGGCCATGCCTGGCACTGCATAGTTTTTAAAGAGTAAGTAAACTAAATTTAAAAAAGTTACACTTACCTTTAATCCCACAGATCCCTCAATGGCGCTGGTCCTTCCCATGATCCAGTGCCACATTGTCCTGGAATCCCCCTTCGTCCCAGGCGCCGCCATCTCCTGCGACTTGATCTTGCACTGTGCAGGTGTGAGATCGGTTGATGTAGCCGCTGTGATGGGGGACAAAAAAGAGAGCCAATCTCATCTCTTTCGCATCTCTTTCCCTTTAGTGGAAAAAATGTTCCTTCTGCGCATGCCTGATCTCGCCAGAGCCTCCCAGGAAGCATGACGAAGGTATCCCAGGAGGCTCTGCGCTCCCATTAAGTCTTTTCACTTAAAAAAAAAATTACAACATTTTTACTTGATTCAGAAGGGTTGTCTACCTCTCTAAAGTAAAATATTGAGCTTAGGTACGCTTTAAGGAAGAAATCTAGGCCAGTTAGGCATTGGGGGAAAGTGTGTTGGCTTTAAAGATAACCTGTTGCTTTGCATTGAATGAGCAGAACATGTCATAATTATTAGCTTGCTTGAAACCTAGAATGATCACTTGATGATCTGAACTGGATTATAAAACATTATCTGTTTATTTAAATAGGACCTAGACATAAACAGCATCCCGACATACAAGAAAAGCATCATGGCCTTGTCAGATGGAGGAAAGCTGTACAGAACGGAGCTGGCTCTAGTCCTCTGTGCTGACGAAAACTAGCGACTCCCCTGGATCTTCCCGAAAACTGTACTGGATAGGCACTAGAAGTCTTAAACTTTGCTATTTTTTATCTGTAAATCTAAATTACATAGAGCAAATTAGCCAGAATGTGCTGCAAATGATTCTTTTATTTTCTTTTTCATTTGGTTTGTTTCTATACTGTTTGTAATGTACAGTTTTTGTAACTATAAGGGAGAAACAAATAAGAGTATGTCTTTGTCAGAGATAGAATGTATATCTGTACACTGATTAAAGGTTATGATATGCTTGGAAATACAAGTTTGAGAGACACATTGTATAAGAAACAATGGCTTTTGTGGCACCAGAGTCTTAATATGTCCAAGAATCTGAATATTTTAGGACAACTCTGTCAGTTTACCTATAAAGGAATTAAATATACCCCTTTATTTAGCTTTTTAAAGTTTCGAAGTTTGAAAGTTTGAGTGCTGAAAAGCCCTGCTACTTCATGCCAGACCCATCAACTTTAAACGCGTACTGATCACACACATTAACTAATTGATTTAAGAATTAGATTTAAAAGGTCTATATATCCTAAAGGAAAGAGGCAATAATATATTTGAGGAAAAATGCATTGGATTCATTAAGAGATATAGGCACATAGAACAACGTCAACTAGCGAAATGACCATTCTTCAGTGGTGCAGCAATGATTTTTAGGAACCCATGCAAACACACCTAATATGTAATTAAACCAAGAAATCAATGTCAAAAGATCACTAAGTTGGAACAAAAATGAGGTTAATTGCATTTTTTGTTCTCATTTTTTTATTGTTTATCATTTACCATTTACCACCAGATTCTCACACATTTATACCCAATCAAGCATTATTTATCAACATTTGCCATCATCTGGATTTTCCCATTTTTCAACAAGAAATCTAAAAAATGTTCATAACCCAGTTAGTGAAGTATTTGCTAGCCACAAATATATGTCATTCTCTACAGAACAAGTACTTTATTTTGGTAGATCTACAGTGCACAATCATTCCAAGTCTGCATTTTTGGTGCATTTTTTAATCTCTCACTGCACTGGATCTAATAGCAAAAGGGCTGCTAGTTTAGAATTTAGAAGACTTTGGAGACATTTTGCACTTCACTGGGCTTCAGACCCTCATAACATCTGCAAAGGTTACGTTAAAAGTGCTTTACTCTGTTTGCATATACATTAAAGATCTCAAATATGGAAAATGTAGAGCCTTATCTTTTTGAGTGTCTTTGTTCCAGGGGCCCTATATGTGTGGGTAAACTACATATACTTGTTTATTTTTTAGTGGCACATGGCAGGCAAGGCATAAGGAATACATAGTTTACTAATTTCTAAAAAAGCTATAGAAAACTTGTTCTTGGATCTCTTTAATTCTAAGATGCTAATCCAGTTACAATATCCTGCACACAGGCTGGCTAAAGGGATGAGAGTATGGTTGGCAGCTGCAGTCTGTCTACCTTTGTTTGAAGACTCAAAATTTACGACTGCCTGTGCAAATACACTCAGATAAGGAACAGTGCTTATTAATTGGCCTCAAGTAGCTGCAATAGTTCTAAAATATAATTTCCACCTAAAGTATGATGCTTGTGTTCAGACCCCTAAAACCTTCTTAAAGCCCTCTGAATACAGCTCCAGTTCTGAATATACTCACATATAAGATCAGATAATCCACCTGTGCTTTGCACACTTGCAGGAATGTAAAATAATATGGATCTTTGCCTTAAAGTCAATCAGACAACAATGAAGTTGTCTCAAAATACTGCTATTTGCTCCCTGTGGCCTCTACCTATATTAATGATGGGTCACTAAGAGGCCACTGGCAACATGCTTGGTACCTGTTCCAAACTAGGGATAGCAACTGTGTAATCTGCAACTGGACTTCAAGTAAAAACCTAACTCACATTCTGATGACTTGGAGTAAGTGGGCAATTTAGTGGGAATTGCCTGGCCCTCAGTTTCAGGGGGGATTTGCTTGCGTCATATTTGTTGTTGAAGGGAACACTACATTTTGGACAAAATAGTTGTAAAACACTAATAAGATTTGATTATTTCTAAGTTTTGAACTACTAAAACCAATACCTAGGAAGTGTGGTTTTCTGTTTTGAAAGATGGATTAGTTGTATTGAATGAATGTTATGAAACAGAATCTAAAATGTGTGTAATGCCTTTTGTCTCAAAAAACCTACATGCAAGTTCACAAGTACGTGGAACTTTGTGTGTCTATTTCATCATCACCACAGATAAGCTGTTGCCCTTGCAGACTATTGACACATTTGCTGGTTCTCTTTAAATAAGAATTACTGGGTTTCATGGTATATGATCTTTTTGCAATACTGGGCCCAAGTGTCCTAAGGAAGCAATATGGGCCTTATATATCACTTATAAACTGATGTTTAAAAAGATACTGTCACTTTGATCATTAAAGCCAGAATAGGGCAGCTGCTTTTTAACTAAACAAGCATGCAGACCTGGCACATGGTTCTCCAAAATTATTTCACCAGTAGCATCTCCCATATTTATATCCAGAAAGGTTTCTTTTCGGCTCCAAATATCTAAACTACATGCATCAGACACAACACAACACTGCATACACCATGGATCTATTTTGCTATACTACCAGGAAATATATTATACAACTGTATCTATATTGCTTGCAGTTGGAATAAGTTAAAGATCTGCATGTTAAACGTGCTAAACAACAAATTGTAATGGTAACACACTATTTTTAAACACATTACAAAAAGGCAAATGCTGTGCATAAAACATAGCAACCATAATATGTCATTTATCAGTACTAAGGGCAATGAAAGGCTGTTTTCGATTGGTTGCTATATACTATTACAATTTGCACAATGTTACTTGCCTCTATATTAGATCAGTACAATAGAATAATACAGTTATATATACAAATGTATTACATCACAAAGTGTATGTGCCAACCGACCTGATGTTATAATAGGTATGACATATTATTGGCCACACACATGGAATTGTCTGCAGATTTCAGAATGGTTAGTCATGTAGAATGCACAACCCATTTGATGAAGACGCTTTGTAAATGCATCTCTTAATAATGATGTGTAATTAAGCAATTTGAAACCATGTCTTCTGTGATTTGCATTGATCTGCAGATCTTGAAAAATACTCCAGTGAAACAATATTTTACACCATGTTCTCTGTATTCTCTAAATAAAATTC
>NC_092862.1:26141073-26187303 GCF_032062135.1 Pyxicephalus adspersus
TCTGCAGATGTATGCTGCAAACTTCTAAGACCAGTCCACGGTGTCTGTACATCCGACATATCTGTGGTTGTTCTATTTCCAGTTGCAGTGTCACTATAAATTTCCATCCACCAAGTAGTATTGTCAACTCGTCATGGCAATTTAACATTTCCAGCCCATTTTGTTAATATATATTGCCTGAAATTACCATCAATGTGCTTTTCATCCACTAGTATTTATCGCCAGACCCATAGAGCCTGATATAATTAAACATGACAAGAATGGACAAAGCCAAAGACAAGACTAAACAAAGCCAGGCTGATGATACTCCTTTATCTGTTAGAGTTATATGCTGTAGAGGGTCGTGGAGATAAAGACTGAATGGGAGCACAGAGCCTTATGGGATACCCACGTCACTCATCCCAGGAGGCTTCTGGCTGCTCCTTCTGCACATGCCTGAATATCGGGCATGCGCTGAAGGATCTTTTTTCTTCAATGGGGAACAAAAAATGCTGATGTCACGCATGCTCAGTGCCCATTTACAGAAAGCTACACCACCAGCTCTTGCGCTTGTGCAGCGCAAGATTTGGTGATGTAGGCAGAAGCCGAAAGCCGGCACTTCCTCTGCGCCAGGACAAAGGTGAATTACAGGACAGAGGAGGACCCAATCCAGGAAACCTCTTCTCCAAACCTCCTCTAAGATCTCCATCTCCTTTCATAGGATCTATATTGCTAGGTTGAGATAATAAATAACAACAATATTAATTATATTTTCCTATGGCACTCATTCACACCTACAATTTTTGATAGTAGACTGCTAACATTCTTTTAAGTTTTTTTATTGTTGGCAAAATTCTACAGACACTTGGGAGAACATACAAGCTCCAAGCATATAATGTTTAAGGTGGGATTTATTGCAGGGTTACAAAATGTGTTATCCACCAACCATTTAGACACCATGCTACCTCACAGTAGACTATCAGAGTGCCCTTGGTAATATTTATCGTCTAACTTGCACTAAAAAAATGGCAGATATAATATAATTGGTTAGCAGGAACAGTACCTTATTTTGATAACTTTTTTTATTGTTATGTTTAGCCTTATTGCTTCTGGTGCCTAAGGCATAAAATGTACTCAGACAAGAAAAATAAGAAACCAAAATTCTCAAAAAAAATTTAAACTACAGCCTTTACACTGAAAGACTTAACCTTGGAGTCAACTATTTGATTAATGGATGTGACTTGGTGAAATAGCTGACAGCATAGAACATCGTTGTAGTGGCTGCACTGACGCAATGCGTAAGAAATTCAGGAGAGGCTGAAACTTTCTTAGTATTCAAAGGTTATGTTAGATGTAAAGGTTATAAAAGCTTCAAGACTACAGAGAACTGAGAAAGAAACCTATTAGGGAGGATGTTCTGTGCCAGCTCTGACCTTGCGTGTCTACGGACTATATATATGGTCTGCAAAGTTTTACTAAATCAGTTCTTAAGGTACAGAACAGCCATCTAAATTATCTTCAAGATTTGCTCCCAGACAAAGAGTGGCAAACCTGGCATTTGGCAACAGGACTGTTGTGAGAGTGTTTGTAGGATAATGAGGGTTTCTGTAGGTTAAGACTGTTTTAAAAAAAAAGCGCAGGCTTTTAAAAGTACAAAGTTGACCTCAACCTATACCAATTCTGCACTCTGACATCTAAAATCATTCACCTTGCCCCCTTTCTGACACATTTACAATTACTGCTTAGTTTATTGATTTGACAGCCAATAGAATGTTTCTTCAAACTTTTAATTTAGTCAACAACATAGATATTTGATGTATTGCCAATTATAAGTTTTGTGTTTTCATGGAACTAATGAGAAAAGAAGGCAATACAAATAAAATAAAGCTGTTCATTTCAGATAAACAATCTGCAACAATCTGTGCTCAATAAATACAGTAGGCGCACAAAGCTAAAGAATAAAAAAGGAGCACCCGGTTTATGATGTTTTTAATTCTTAATCAGGGCAATCCATGGAATGTAATTATCTTCCTGTAATTACAATGAATATGCTCTGCTGTTTACAGAAAATACGATTTGCATAATAACTGCTGGGAACTGTGCCATGCTTACTTACCTCCTTGTTAATGTTATTGTGCAGGTAAGGAAAGTGCTTTTTCATGTCACAGGAAGAGATGACAGAGATAACAGTCTCATTTCAACAATTAGTGTGAATAGATGATATTTACAAATATCTACATCCTTTATAGACTGCATGTGACCTGCCAATTGCTGGAGAACCATAAATTTTACCTGATGTGTGGTCAGCTTTGTAGGTGACCTATTTCGGAAATGTTGAAGAGCAATTCCAAGCAAAAAGTTAAACTAGTGAAATCTGTAAGCAAAATTATTTGCTTAAATACAAAGGTCAAACAGTTTACCTAACAGTGGAAATATCACCTAAAAATCTTAGTTGTGTGGCTGTAATTGGAAGCGGAAGCAGGAACAAGGAAGAAGTCAGAAATGGTATCCTATTTAATTATCTCATAGCCAGTCCTTGGTAATGCATTGCACAGGGTCATTAGGAGTGCACCCCTATCTCCTGCATCCTCACTATTTCTACTTCATGTATCACCAACTACTTTCTAATTTCAAGAACATTTTAAACCTGAATGGTGGCAGTGAGAAATGTATTAGTAGAGAGTGAGAGGCTTATTTACACTACATTGCATGGCAAAACACATAACATGTGTTGGGGCAACATTTTTTTAATACCCTCTCCCCCTTTATCATGCTAAAACAACATCAGCTATGCTAAAACAATTGCATTTTGATGAATTGGTAGACCATTCAAATGAAATTCCCAAATCTGGTGTCAGCAGGGTGGCTAAGAGTTTAGCACTCAGCGCTAGATCCAGGTTCAAATCTGGCCTGGACAATTTCTTCCCACATTACAAAAACATGCAGTTAGGTTTATTGGCTTACCACCATACCTGGCCTTAGACTGTACTAATGACAAATAACTATGGCAGGGACATTAGATTGTGAGCCTCTTTGAGGGACAGTAAGTGACATGACTATGGACAATGCAAAGCGCTACATAATATGTTGGTGCTAAATAAATACTGAATAATAATAATTAAATAAATGGGGTACCAAGATAGATGTTTGTAATGCTGCTGGCTGTAAGGCTTCAACACCAAAATCTGAGTATGGAAGGGTGGCCGCACAATATGAATGACAGCAGTCAGTTCTGATGCTCACTATAAAATACTCAGTATTACCATAGTAGAGGCTTTACGGGCAGCCAGGACCATCATCAGAAATTTCTCAACCCTCCAAGATTTTGTCTATCTGTATGTCACAATCAAGACTCCCCCACAAACACATGAGGATAACCCCGACAAAACTCCCCCTCCCCTACTATAAGACAAATCTGTCCACAAGATCCATAAGAACCTGGTATTGTCTGCTTCTTCACTAGCCCCTGAAGAAGTGAGACCCCCATGATAAGCACAGATAGGACAGCTTTTGGGGCCACAACCATCAAAATCCTAACCCTCTGTTCAAATGTTATACAAAGAATGAATACATATATGGATGACTGACATTTACATTTAATTATGTTCATTTTACACAAATTCCTCTATCTGACATTTTTCTGCTTTGTTATTTTCCTTCTCTGCCGTCTTGTGAGTTATAATTTTGTATGATGTTTGTGTATACAATGATATTATAGCTTTATGAACCGGATGATACAGCCTTAGAGTCTCTTTTTTGATGCAAGCAGATATCAAAAATTAGAGCATCTGAGAGAAATCACTGCAGGATCAAAAAGTTTAAAACTCTTGGGGGAAAAAAGCAGCATTATAGCACGTGTTGCACATTATGTTTTTATTTTACTAGAGATTCTTTTTAATACCTTTTTTTTTTGCATAAATGTTTCACTATAAAACTATTTTAGTGTACCCAATAACATGTGTACTCACACAAAAATGACGATACAGAATGAAACTTACTAAAATGATAAGAAATGAGATTACATCAACAAGATAACCTTCTGATAACCTGAATTGATGCAGGCTGATGTTCTGAGAAGAAAATGATTCCTCTGCATCTTGAGACATAATTGAAAGTAAAAACTGCTGACATATTTTATTAAACACAGGATGGGAAAACATAGAAAGTGTGATAAAATCTAAATAGTACACAGTTTTGCAGCACCAAGCATTACTAAATCTACAGATTCAAAGAGGCCACTAAGCCATAAAGAATCTACTGTTGGCATGGTTTAGCGGTTGGGTCAAGGTGTGTATATGAAAAAAAGACCCATCTGTTTTCAGGGAGCTGTCATTCTCTTCTTGTTGCAGTACAGGGTTGCTGTCTAGCAATTATTTACTTTGGCGGTTTACTAAATAAACAGAATAGGTGAAGCAAATCATATAAATAGAGTTTGGAGGGACAGATACAGATCACCTAAATAAATCTCTCCAAAGAAAAGACTACGGAAGTGGTTGCATCCTTTTGTGGTTGCTTTTGAGAAATGTAACTATTTGCTTATAACCTTATTAGCAGCACGCTGAATTTAGTGTTACTGCCAAGAAGTACTTAAATCAACAAAGAGATTTAATAGTAAACTCCAGGTTGGGCAGACTCGTGCCCCAAAACCCACCCTACCCCCTCCCACTGGATCACTTTTTTGCTTTATTCTAACAATAAAGGGAAAAAGGTTTTAAAAAATTAGAATTGGGCTTTAACATTTGTGTAGCCCTACTAAATCCTTATACATATAGAGGACCTCTCCAGTAGATTCATCATTCAGTAACTTTTTACATCTGTATTGTCTGTTGGGATGTTACTAATACATTTCTGTATCTGCTGCAAAAGCCAGGGCTGGCAACTCCATTACTTAATTACAGTAGGTCTGCTGTATTTCAAGGTTTCTTGGGGCCTATATGAACACTTGTTCTTGCTTTGTTCTGATGTAACCTAAATAGAGATGAAGAAAAAGGGAGTGAAAAATGCATAAAAACAAAAGAATAAAAAAGGAGACATACATGCCCTGCACTTTGCCTCTAAGGGGTTGATTTTAAATTGTTTCTAACCAAGATTCACCTAACGTTTACATAAATGTTTACATTCCACATATTGATTCATATATTCCACATATTGATTCCACATATTAAAATGTGTGAACCATCATTTACTAATATTTTTTGTGCATTTTTCTAATTACATGAAATAATTAGTCAATTTGGGTTAACATTTTACACAGTAAAAAAACAATAGTAAATTTTCCTTTGATATCTACTAATCAATCAGTTCCATGTCTCATTAGAGACATGCTTGCACGCAGATGCCCGGCTGGCATCTACTCCCTCTGGACTTGCATCCCCAACGTTCACACATCGGGGACGCAGTTGCCGGCCGGGCATCGCCAGGTTACACAGATGCCAGCATCGCCAGGGAAAGAAGAAGCCGGGCATTGCTGGGGGACGCTGCTGGCACCACATACCAGGTAAGCTGTTTAAACTCCCTGGCAATTCTACCCTGAGTGTGGCTCAGGGTTACTGCTTTTTTTTAGCCACACTCAGGATTACCGCTAAGGAGGTTAAAGGTATCGTAATTAGAAATTTGGTATTATAATTTTCACAACAATTAGGTCAGTATAGTCTAGACAATAACCTCTGACTGCACCTCAGAAGTTTTGAAGAATTTTTAAATAGTCATTAAAAAATAGGGGATAAAATATGTATTTCTTCCTTTTTATAGAAGTTCTTGCAAAAAAAAATCCTATCACATAAACAAAGTTTCCAACGCGTTTCGCAGATCAGGTAAGCCTGCATACTCAGGGGTTTCATTGAGGATGTCGAGTCCCATGGTATTTACTGTAAATCATGCAAACAACCTAACTGCAACTGATCCTCATCCAATTGTGGAAATGGATACTAGTCATAATACAACCATGCCAAGGGATGAAAGATAAAACCAACAGTGAAGAGCTTTTGCACAACAAGTAACCACTATAATGCTGCAACTTTAGAGTAAAAACTTGAAAACATATTTATAAAAAGTCCCCTAACATTTTACTTGGTGTGCCTAAGACTTCAGACTGCTGAAAAGTGCTCCCTATATGCCAGCGGTCCCCAACCTGTGGTCTGCAGCTCTGGCCGGTGAACCCCTCAGCGAGGTCAGAAGAAGGACCCCGCATGGTGGATGCACCAGTCAGAACCATGGACCATGTCTCCTGTATGTATCGCAGGCTCAGGGAGGGTTGTGTCTCCACACACCCACTCTCCCATCGCAGGTTCAGATCTCTGATGGGAGAGTGGGCAGGTTCTGGCATCATGACTTTAATTTGGTGGAAATTTCTTCCCCTTTGAGTGACAAAGGTCTCCCCCCGCGTGCGCAGTCCGGAGTCCGTAAATTTAGTGGTCCGTGATGTCCAAACGTTTGAGGATATGCTGTTTATTAGAAATAAATATTTAAGTTGTGCCATTAACATTATGGGCATTGTTTGTTGACTTTGTTTAGTGAACGAGACACTAGGGTCAAATTTAATAAAGCTCTGGAAGACTGCTGTAGATTGACTATTATGAAAGAACCTGGGTAATCCAGCAAACCTAGACTGGATTTCTATAAAAATATTTTGCCATTAGTTGGCAAATGTTTTCAGTCCTAGACCAGATCCATTCCAGATTTTGAACCTGGATCACCCAGGTTCTCCTATGATATTCTATTTTCTCCAGTGGAAAAGCGTTATTAAAGCAGGCTCAATGTGTTTAGTCCAGTCATCTGATTATGTGCAAATGGAAATCCAATTTTTATTATTTGATACTGGGTATTCATAAATTTAATTGGTATTCATATATGAAAAACTGACATCATTCCTTTTAAATTGCTGTAACTGTACAGTTTTATGGGGGGGTTACTTACAGTCTGTTGTTTTGTGTGTGTAAAATGATACCATCATTATATACGGCTGTTTCATCATATATATATATGGCTGTTACCATAATATGGCTAAATTAATTAAAATAGACAAAAAAAAATGACAAACATATAATTTTTTCCTACATATAGACCTAAATTCCTTTTAATTTCAAAAACACAATTGATTGGAAATTATGATACATAGCAAGTTCTGTTTTTCAAAGAATGTTTGTTTCTCCAATTTTTATAAATGACCTTATCATTCCTATGTATTGCACTGTATTAGGTAAGCAAAAAAATAAATTTATTCTGGCAAAAAAAGAAGTACAGGCAAACTTCAGAAAATAATTCATATTTACAGGGTACAGGTCATATTCTTTAAATGATAGCTGATACCGATAAATCTTATTGGTCCAGCATGACAAGAAGAATAGAAGTGTTACTATATTTACAACCTGTGCATGTCATTAACCAGTCAGGCATTATTATAGTATACATTTACATAAAGTTAAAGAATAAAATATTTGTGGTACATAAACTTAATTTGGCTCATCACTGAGCCATTCATCATCCCGAGGTATAACTCACTCGGCTACACAAAGATCTCATAAAAATACAATTATCTCTTCAGATCTGTAAATGTAAAGTGACCCTGTGAAATGTTTCTTCATTGTCCTCTTTACTCTGAAATCCATTTATTTCCATCTATTTACCTGCCTGGCGTGTTCAGTATTTCAATAATGAGGAAAGCAGAACAGCTTTACTTGTCATGCATGACATTACCTTGTCTCTGCACATCCATAGAACAGTTTTTACATCTTCTTAGAAAAACCATTACCTTCTTTATATGATTCATTAAAATTGCTGCTAGGAGAACAAAGAGTTGAAGATAATTCCCAACTTACCTTGATAGCTTTTTATACAACATACGGAGGGCAGTATGCATATTTATGGTCATTGCAGGATGTTTGGAGGGTACATTTTTAACAGGATACCTTATTATATTCATCATTCTATCTTTACATTTTCATTCAGATTGTGGGTGAACTGACATGTAAAGATACATGAACAAGTAAGCGCTGTACACACAACACTGTTCAGTTCTATGGAGTGGGGAGGATGAGTGGGAGGCACCCTCTGTGTCCTCCACCATAGGAAATGACAGCGGTTGTCCCTTGTTGGTTGGTTACTGATTTGCCATGTTAGTCTTATTATCTAGCTTAACTATTATGCTGTATCTGCGTTTCAGGGTCTGCTCACCTACCTACCCCAGCCATGCACATATTTTTTTAAATGCCTGACTGCAATCAAAACAAAAAGTTGTTTTCCTGCTTCATCTGCTTTACTGTCTGTTGTATTTGATGTTTTTGTATGACTAAAATATATTCTTTAAAGTGCATTGGAACCCTAGAACAAAAATGCAATCCATTGAGTCAGATGTAGTAGCGGTGTTCTTGTTTATTTCAGACAAGTATATTTTCTGTGACCATCTGGATCAATAAATTTCCTAGAGAGTGAAGTGCTGTGGTTGCTCTATTACTTGATTACAGAGAAAAGTATTGGGATATATCTGCAATCATGAGGTCAGAACCATGTAGCAAGATCAGGACTAGGAATGGTATCATAATACATTCTAAAAAATAACTTTTCATTCATCCAGTTAGTATCTTTGTATACAGTACCTGAGTTGTATTGTATACAGCAGCGGTCTCCAACCAGTGGTCTGCGAGAAGATTTTGGGGGTCCGCGGCTCTGGTTGGTGACCCCCCGAGTGGGGTCAGGAGAAGGACCCCGCAGGGGGGACGCACCGGCCAGAGCCGCAGACCATGTCCCCCAAGCAGTTCCCAGGCTCAGGGAGGTGGGCGGGCCATGTCCCTGCACACAACCCGCCTACTCTCCCATCCCAGATGGCAGACTGGGCTGGGTTATGGCGTTATGACATCACTATGGGGAGGTTCCTCCTCTTTGATTGGCAACCAGCTCCCCGCGCATGTGCGGTCAGAAGCCGGTATTTTTAGTGGTCGGCGGGACCAAAAAGGTTGGCCACCGCTGGTATACAATACACCTCCAACAATGGTATTTGATCTACATTCTGTCTAACCCTTCTATCTGGAGTCCCCAACACCTTCAACCAGGGCTCCTTTAGAGGTTTCTAGTTCTTAGAGCAATAAGCAATTAGTTTTTCTCAGATAAGTTTCCACTGAAACCAAAGAATTTTTTGGCTATCTGTAAGGGCAACATGGTGACAGTATTCCCACTGGCCAGGAATGTAAGAGACATAATAAAGCTCTCCATTTTGGGTGAGCCTGGGTGATCCAGCAAACCTGAAATGGATTTCTTAAGATCATTTTCTAGTATTATATTACAATCCTGGACCAAATCTATTTCAGGTTTGCTGGATCACCCAGGTTCTCACATGATAGTCTATCTTCTCCAGCCTTGAAGAGCTTTAATAGATCAGGCCCAGTGGGTGTACTTTCCTTCAATTTTAATCCTATTTACCATGCTCCTAAATGCTGCTCACTTTCTTCCATCATATATGCTTTCCCCTATCACCTTTCTTACCAGCATACATTTAATTTCTCATAAGCAGCCACATGTGCACTGGTCAAGAAAAAAGGAACATTTGTTAGAATGAAAATAAAAGAAACTGTATGTTATAAAAAATGCATTAAAAATTTAATGGTTCTTTATACTAAGCTTTTGTGTGGCAGATATGACAAATATTTAATATATAATATTCTGTTCCTCCTTTAAAACATTTTCTTTCTTCTTGAAGGTGTAGAAGTGAAAATGTTTCTCAAACCTGCTTTAATCAAGTATTATTATAGATCCGACTTCAAAAGGTTGTTTGGACCCTAACGTGTGATCTGTGCTGGCATCTGTAATAACTATCTGCTGTGTCTTAAATCTTCCTTTGTAGAATAAGACTTTGTTCTTAAGACCCCATTCCTTTATAATAAACCAGTAATCCCTACTGTCTTTTCTTTCATTCTACAAAGATATACATTATTTTTCCTTGTAACTATGGAAACACTATTCCTTTTGTATTTTTTCCCCTATTTTTCAATTTACTGGTTACCTGCAGACAGAACTCATGTACTCTATGAACTGTCAGCTAAGGAGCCAGTCTTGTTCTTTTTGTGGGTTCCAATCAATTTTTTTCCTTAAAGGAAATCTATATTGATTTAGCTTTGCACATTTGTTAAAGCAGAACACATCTGTCCAGTCACAGGGAGCCATCTTCCTATTACTTCTTCTCGTCTTAATTGTGGTCCTTGGCCAAGTTATTTGGCTGGACTGGGAAGACACAACTTCCCCGCAGGTGCACGGGAGCTCATTCAGTGTTGGCAACCATGGGGGAAGCTGGAATTGCTGAGTATCTGGCAATAAATGTTGAGCTGCACATGCGCAGCTCAGTGATTCAGCAGCTCCAGCGAGTGGCCAGGCAAGTGTGAATCCCTACTACAGAAGTGATATCGCTTCTCCATTTTTCCAAGTCCTGCCTGATCAAGTTTTTTAAGTGGATACTACTAAAAATGCTAGTTATCTGAATTTTTCAAAGACTCAGAAGACAAGATCTTTAACTAAGTCATACAAAAGTCAGAATTTTGAATCTAAAGCTAAAGCACCAACATGGCAGCAAGCAAATTATTATTAGAAGAGAAGTCAGATATGGCAGCCAATGTATGTTTTTCCTGACAAGTCTTTTTTTCCCCACTTGATCTGCTTAACCCAAGGAGCCAGGGAAGCCTATGCTGACATATCCTGTCGGTTTCTCAGACAATTCCAGGAGTTTGTTTGATATCAGGGGTCAGAGGCAGTATGTACAATACCATAAATATGTAACACATGCTCATCCATGAATGAGCTATGCCTATGATCATAGGAACCTATATTCCTGATGTGTGGTCCAGGTTGATGTTTCTAGAAGATGCTGAATTGCTTACTTTTAGGAGACCTGGCAGAGGACTATGTACACAAAACAAAATTTGTATAGGAGCCTTTGTACCTGCCAAATAATTTGCATTTCTGTTTTTCAATTCAAGACAAGGTCATGGCCATAGGATAATTTTAGGGGGAGCAGATATCACATTGCTGGAAGATACACTAGTAGATAAGTGTGCCATACAATGTAAAACAATTTTCTGCAAAAAAAAAATATTAATAAATGGAAGGAACAACTTGTTTCAGTTTTTTTTTTTATTGTCTATGCATCATGTATAAAGTTGTATTTTAGTTTTTGAGTAATTGTTCTCCATTTGAGGCAGAAAATATTTCTCTACAAGTATTGGTGTGGACAAAACAAGTTGAAAGTGATGCATTACATGGATGGACATAGCTAGTTAGTGATGAAACACTGTCAGTAACAAAATAAGTTTTCAGCATTAAACATTTTGTTAAAATAGAACTTATCACAATAGACACTGGTTGCTGTTTTTTTCCCGGACACCATGCCTGTCAGGAAATTTTCAATTACTGGGGAAAGGAGCAGAGTCACCGTTTCATAGCTTATACATTTAAACAATATAGGTAAATTAAGCAAGCCCAACGGCTTCAGAATTTCAATAATGTTTCATTGATTTTGCCAAGTTAACCTCATAAGTGTAAACCAAGTTATAAAGAATATTGCACTAATAATGGTTTCTTTTTATATCATTAGCTCCTCACTGGTAATGATTGTGGGGTTCTACAAGTTTCCTTATAAGATAGTAAATAGGCAATTTAGAGCTGACATTTTAAATTATGAGATACAAATGATTCTTTAGAAATCAAGGCTTTCACTAGTTGAATATACATTTTATGAGAAACTCCTGACTATGTTAAAGAGAAAATTATCACAAGATAAAACAGTGAATGCAGTTAAATAGCACCAAGGTCTTCATGAACCGACTCCAAAATTAGTCCACAGAATTCAAACAGAAACTGCTTAGGAACCTTTAGTTTTACGGATCAGATTTTCCATTAAGTCCCATTGTTCTTTTGTTACCTGTAGAAAAAAAAAAAAAAGCAGAAATTTAAAAAAGCATTAACTGTCTACCTTGTTAAAGTCTTGTGATGCTGATATGAGAAGTATTACTGTACAACCTAGCTTAGCCCTGCTGCCCGGACATGTCTTAACATTTAAACATATTTGGGAGAGTCCTGAACTAGAGAGCCCTAGATTGTAAGCACCTCGGGGCAGGGTCCTCTCCTCCTCCTATGTCACTGTCTGTATCTGTCTGCAATTTGCAACCCCTATTTAATGTACAGAACTGCGTAATATGTTGGTGCTATAAAAAAATCCTGTATAATAATAATATTACATGGGAAGTTCAGAAGCTACACAAATCCTGACTTTTTGTTTGACCAACAATGAGGTGTGATAGGCTCTGTGGTAGAGATCGCCTTTTGGCAAAGGCCACCAAGGCTCTGAAACAGTTTGACTTTCTGAACTGAAGTTGAGATTGACGTTCCTAAATCATAGCTTCTAAAGCATTGGTAAAAAAAAAAAGGTACATGCAGACACCATGGAGGAATCTGCTTTACTATCCTGGTACCAGTCAAGCAGGTTTCATCAAAACACAAACATTTACTTCACAACAATGTCCCTGTAGTTCAGTATGGTGTGATAGTAATCCTTGCATGTTCTCCACAACACATTTTGCACAAATTCAAAAGGTTAATGTGAACAAGATATAAGGGACCCTTGCTCTGTATTGGAAAACAATGGTGTCTTAGGCTCCGTACACACGTGCACTAATTGTCATTGGAAAGGATTTGACGATCCTTGCCAACAACAAAAGACCGCACGATGCATGAACCAGTGCTGTACGTACGTCGTTCTACTTTACGGAGAGGTAAGGGAGGAGAACAATGGAGTGGCATCATGCTGGTCTCTCACCCCTTTCACTTTAATTACGATTGTTCTCTTCCGATATCAGCCCTGAGGCGGACGAGAATCATCTGAAGTGTGTACCTAGCCTTAGACCTACACTCACCCCTGCCAAGACATAACCAAGTTTTTCCAGCAAGTAGCAAAAACTTTTCAAACTGTAAAGGCATTATCTGTCTCAGGAGGAGAATGTGTTGAACCTCTTCAGAGAGACCCACAGAGATAAAAGGTCTCACTCTGCGGCTGGCAGGGAAAAGGCTTTTCAACTTCATTACTTTAGCTGCTGCTTTGGAAGGAAAAGTAACTGTATCACCTTTTGTTTTGATGTATCAGGATGTATCACCTTTTTGTATCACCTTTTGTTTTGATGTATCAGGAATGTATTTAGCGGATATAAACTAAATGTTCAAGAGGGATGAAAAAAAACAAAACATAACTTTAATTTCAGCTACACTATTGATGGTAATGCTTTCCAGTAAGTTGGTGAAGCTTCAGTGAGGTGTGCTGAATCATTTTCATCTTCAGCCAAAGTTAAAAAAACAAAAAATAAAACTTGACTTAGTTTTGCTTTTTTCTGGAGCCTTCATTGGGAATATTTGTGCATATCAAGGCTATTCTAGTAACTGGTAAACTATCTTTGCAGTTATCTGTATACATAAAGGCAAATTGCAAGCAATAAAATCCATAAAATAAATAAATGAATGTAAAAGCAGGAATACAGCAAGTAAATAAACAAAGGTCGAGAAAAAAACAAAAAACAAAAAACTAAGTTTGACTGACAAACACTGCACAGCAAGCACAAAAAATGAAAGAACTTTTAATGTAAACACTACCTTCTGCAAATTATTAAATTCTCCAGCCATATAGACATATTCGCCACCATCAAATCTTATGACCTGTAAATAAAGAAAAAAAGAATATAATTTTATATTGTATATATATTACATTTGTTTTTTGGGGGGTGAAGGTTATATATATATATATATATATATATATATATATATATATATGACCAAAGTACCAAGGCCAATTTAGCATAGCAATATTTCTATGGCTACTTTGCCCAAATCAGTTTTGTACATTAAGGACATAAAAAGGTTGTTGTTTGGTACACTATTTAGGTAAAAACAAACAAAACTATGTTCTGGTGTTTTTAGTATAGGATTACATATGAAGTAAAATACATACTGTAACCTGATAAATAAAGCATTAAAAGCCTTTGGTACTGCAGACATTGGCACTGCAGCCTAATGGTTGGTTTTCATGACAGTGAAGAAGTTATTGTTACTACACATCAAGTAAGGAAGGGTTTTAGGATCATTTCATATTTGGAAGGGTTACCAGGAGAAAGCCTTAGCACAGCTTAGGTTTGCAAAGCTGCATATGAACAAACCACAGGACTTGAATAATGTCCTTTGCACAGAAAAGACCACAGTTGAGATGTTTGTACATAATGCACAGTGTCACCATTGGTGTAAACCACTAAAGGGGGGGATTATTTGGGCTTGTTTTGCAGCCACAAGACCTGGGCATCTTGCAGCCATTAAGTCAGCTATGAATTTATTTGTATTTTAAAGTATTCTGGAGTCAAATGTGACGCCAAGTATGTGAAAGTTAAAGCTTAGAAGAAATTGGTCAAGCAATAAGACAATGATTTCAAAGCACAAAGTTCAGACCTCAACCCGATCTAAATGTGATCATGGGATTTTGTTAAATAATAACACAGTAACAATTTAAATATTTTAGAACATGCTAAGAGCCAGATGATTTTTTTGTCTTGTGCATAAAACTGAAAGAGGGTGTGCTTTCTTTTTCCACGTGACTATATGTATGTGTGTATGTAAATATATTTTTTTTGCTTGCACTTATTATAACTGTATTCGTTATCAACAATGTGTAACATAGCTGTACAACATTATATACCCAAATATACAAAAAGGTCTGAACAATATACTTACTGCCCCAGACACCCAACTGGCATAGTCACTACACAGGTAAACTGCAAGGTTGGCTAGTTCTCCAACTGTGCCAAGGCGTCCGCAAGGAATTCTTTTCGGAATACTTGCTTCAAAAGATCCAGTTGGATCGAGGCGACTAAAAGCTCCCTGACAATAGAAAAAACAGAAAAAAAAAATATTTTGTGAATGTTTCTACCACTAAGAAATCTACAATGAGATTCATGAACACTTTCTTATACCTTGGTTTTTATGGGTCCAGGCTGTATCACATTAAACCTCATGCCGTATCTTCCCCACTCAGAAGCCAGGGATCTAAAATACAGAAGAAAGTGCAATTCATTTTTTTTGCAAAAGACTTGAAAAGAACCCACAAAAGAATTTACTACTCCTTTTTATTGCGCATGAAATAGCTAAAATAGTTGACAAGTTATTTTGGTGTGTCATGAGAATTGAGTATCTTTTTTTTTTTTTCTGCTTCCCTAGTTGGTGTGTGTATAATATTAAACATATATATTACATCAAAAGGAGCCCTCAACAAATTTTCTGTTGCCTTTCCTCCATCACGTAGTAGAAAATAAAAGCACGTTTTAAATTATAGGTTTAATATACATAAAAAAAATATCCAACAATCCTTATCAGCAGTCCTGTAAATAACCAAACAACATAGAACTAGAAGAAGCTCAAAATCTAATGTATCTAATGCAGACATACCAAGTCATAGAGAATTATCCATGCAAATATGAAAGAAAAATCAAAAGTTACTCGCAGACTAAAAGAGAATCATGTAAGACAAGCCTGCCAGAACGCTAAGACACTCTACTGCCCTCTAAATCAATCATGGGTAGGAAGAACTTACTTGCACAGTGCATCCACTCCTGCCTTAGCAGAAGCACTGGGCACTACAAAACCAGACCCGCTCTCTGCATATATTGTTGTAATAGCCAGAAATGCAGCACCTTAAATGGAAAAAAAAAACAGGACTGGTATTATACAATTCATTGTGCTAAAAGCACATAAAGAAAAAATAACAAATCTAATAAACATTCACATAAGTAAGGCAGCATGCACACATAAGATTTTCATTGCTGGAAACAATATTTTACTAGAGAGTGAAAGAGAAACAAACGAGCGCTGTGGACGAGTGAGCGCCACTACACTGAGCTCTCTTCTTTTGACTTGTATAGTGGTCAGTAGTGACAGATCATCGAACCACATTGGAAGACCACTGTACACACGACAGAACCTGGCCTGTGACAAACATGACTGTTCGTCTCATGCAATATTCATCTGGCGTGTGTACATAGCCTAGGAATTGGTAGCATGTTTATTTGTATATTTATTTGCACAATTTCAAATAATAACAGCCAATTAAGTCTCACAAAAACACTTTAGAGGGCCTCTGCCATTTGAAGATTCAAAAGTCTTTCAAATGTGAAGTTATGTCTTCAAAAACATTACTAGGGACGGATATGTAAACGTAGAAAAAAAAATATAAACCTAACCTTTGGAGACTTTTAAGGAAAAACGGGGTCTTAAAGAATGTGACCCCAGAAGTGGTTGCATAAAATGTGACATTTTAAGATGTAAAAATACAACAGAGCAAAAAAAGCCAGAATTTGTTTCAAAGGTAAGAAAGGCGTGGTATTAATTGAGACCTGGTGCCTTTGGAGAACATTTGAGTATACTGAACTCATTGTCATGTTCAAAAAAACAATTCGAGATGGTATGAGCTTTGTGATAGAATGCTGGCAGTAGCCATCAGAAAATGGGACCACTGTGTTCATAAAGGGATGGACATGTTTAGCAACAATACTAGGTGAGGCCGTGGCATTTAAATGATTCCTAATTGGTACCAAAGGGACCAAAGTGTGCCAAGAAAATATTCCCTACAGTAAATCACTATTGCCAGCCTGAATTGTTGAAACCATGCAAGATGGCTCCATGCTTTCAAGTTGTTGATGCCTTCTGAATTCTGACTCTATTCAAATAGCAGAAATTGAGACTCATCGGGCAACATTTTTCTAATCTTCTTTTGTAAAATTTTGGTAAGCAAATTGCAACCTCAGGTTTCTGTTCTTAGAAGATTGAAATGCAATTCAATGTGGCCTCCTGCTGCTTTGAGGTTATCTGGATCACCCATGATAATCTTCTCCAGTTTTGGGAAGCTTTAGAAACTCCCAGGATTACCACCACAGCCCATCTAGTAATTACACATTTGTATTCAGCATCAGCCTTTGATACATTTTTAATTGCTTAATAATAAATGAAAAGTTATCAAAACAATTCTAATTAAACTACTCCTGCCTTAAGGATAGCTATACAAAATTTATTATCACTGAGAGGATGGAGAATTTGCCTCAAGTAATCAAACTTGATTGCAGGGAAATATACTTCAAATTGAGTCAAAAGCTGTGTACACATTTACTAGAGATGACGGGAGAGATCTAAGAACAACTAAATTGAGCTGGAGATCGTATACTTCCATATTTTACACAATAAAACAAAAAAGTGATCATAAATAGAATCTCCCTTTAAATAATATTACATTATCACAAGAAAAACACCACTGAAAAAAGTTTATGAAGTATGTATATGTCATGTATATCCAGCAAGCTGTAAACTTTCTTATAGGATCATTCTCCACAAAGCGATTTATCAACAATTGGTGGACTCATCAGTCCAGTGGTGTGATCACTATATCCACTGGCTTCTTCTATCACTTGGGCAGTCCACCCGCAAGATCTTCATCAGGAGTCAAATGGTCTATTTCACCCCACCCAGTGGGAAGAACCTAGCACCTTTTAGCTGGGCGCACCACCAGGCATTTTTCATTAAACACTCGGCTGTTTTTTGGGTGGAGGATCCAGGAGATCCTCAGTGTGAGAGAAATAGGGAGATTTAAATAGGGCTATGTGACCACACGCAGGATAAATAATGTTGATATCAGTTATTCTCTCTATTTAGTCACTACCGTATAAGTCTTTTGTTTATTGTATGTTTATTTATTTTGTTTTTGAGTGTCTGATTCATTTCAATTAAAAACTATGATTGTATTGTTTGTACCTGAAAAGTCCCATTAAGGTTTATGAGTTAGGGATGTGGTTAATTCATTGGTGGCCTTAATGTTGCTTTTTAATGTTGTGCTATAAAATATTAGGTTATGGGTATTATCATTTGTGCCCATACTATTTTGATTTGTGTTTGATTATTTGAAATAGCCCTGTCAAATTAAACTATATTCTGTATTTAACAAAAGTCAGTTTAAACAATGATGGGTGCCAATTTCTTGTCAGTTTTATGTTATTTCAGACAGCTGTGGGCTCTTCTAAGTGCATCTAAGATTTTCAAGACTTAATCCAACATTTATCCGCTGAATGCTGCACTGCTCCTAAAGTTCAAGCAGAGTTGCAACTTTCATGAAGCCTACACCTCCATGGACTACAGTGGGATAAGAAGAAAGCTGCAGGCATTGAGACCATCAGCCTGTAACAAGTCAGTCAATATGCCCAGTCCTATCCACAGCTGTCTAGACCAGTTTCTCAACCAGGGTTCCTCTAGACGTTCCTTCAGCAATGAGCAATTTCTGCCTATCAGGTCAGTTTAAATGAGCACAATGATCTTTTTGGCTCTCTGTAAGGGTAGAAGTAGTAAACGCATTGGCGAGCATTGTAAGAGGCTTTCTTTCCATTAACCACTAAACTAATTGTACCATGAGCTGTGGATAAAATATTTTTAGCGGGAATTCCCTTAAGACCTGACACTTATTTCACGGGTTCCACCAAGTCAAGAGACTGCTCTAGACGGATAGTACTGTCTTCGTTGCTAACCCTCTCTCATTGTGAGTTGGAATCTGAAAGGGGGAGCATTTGAGAGACAAAGAGAATGGAAATTCTTTATTTATTGAGATTTTGTACATAGTAGCGAGATTTGGTTCAGACTATCATTCGGAATACTTTTTTTGTACTTAAAAACTAAGTCCCTCTAAGTGTTAGTTTCTAGCCCCAGTTACTTCCCCATGAAGCAATTCGAAAGAAAGGCTTCGCCTTAAAGTAGAACTAAGATCTGCTATAGTCACTGTCCCGTTTCATTGCAGGACAATGCCATCCTCTGCCTTATTTTCCTCCTGGAGATTATCTGTGGCTATCTTGATTGGGATGACCCAACTCCTTAACAAATAATTGTATCCATTAAATGACTTTATTCATTCCTGGCCCATACAGTGGAAGCCAGGACTTATGTGATGCTGGTAACCAAAAACTGCTGCAACTCAGCTTTTTTGAAGAATTGGAGCATTGAAATAAGTATGTAGAATATAGTGAATGTCTTTTGAAAAGCAAGAACTAAAAGGTGTAAATATGGCCAAAAAAAAACAAAGACAGATTATATGCTTTCTACAGACAACCATTACTTTATCTCATTGCTTCAATCTTTCATAATAGGAGATGTTCTCAGCAGATTAAAAGCAGATCTTCACACCCTAATCCGATTGCCCTTTCACAGGATTTGTTGAATTTGGCGTAGTTCCTTGATGTGACATTTGTCACCAGAAACTTTATTAAATAAATTAGTCCAGCAATGTCCTGCATTTCCTCTATATATTAAATTTTGACCACCTCTGATTCAATCAAAATTTTTTTACATGTGGTTCAAAGATCTATTCCTTTAAACAAAGGCGGCCGCCTACAATACTGGGTTAGGGACAATTCATTCATCTTCGGTGTTATTTCTTACAACAAGATTTTCATTTAAGTCTGTGTACCGCGGCAAAATTTTTATCAGATGAAAACGTTTGTTGTGCGAGTTATGATTCCTCGCTCAGTTATTATACTGTCATCTATAATAAATTATAGCTGTTCAGGTTCTGGGCTCTGAAACATTAGTTAACAGTGTTGTAGTTGTAAACTCCAATTCTCCTTGGAAGGTCAATATTTTCTATGTTTTTGGCAGCAATAATTGGAAATCAAGTTTCCAGAATACCAACTTTAACAGTTTCTGCCTTGGAGCTGTAAGCTACACCAATGCTTGCAACCTAAACAACAACAAGCATTTTGTGTTTAAAGTCAAATGACACAGACCATGATGTAAAGTCCCTGAATATCTTCCTGGTATTGATCAGTCCTTTTAACTTGTGAATAGCTCCGAATCTGGATTTGCTAAAATATGTGAGTTCAGGGTGGTATGGATCCACTTTCCCATTCTACTGACTCACAGTAGAATTCTGAAAAGCGGCACCAACTCAAGCTTTTCCCTGCAGAATGTCGAGCCCATCTACTTTTTTGTAAATGTATTCTTTCTTTAGATTTGCAGGGGTTTAAAAAAAAAGGGGGGCTGGGAAGACAGTGACCTGAAGATAGCCCAATGTGAGCTTTTAATGAGATATATTGAAACATATTTAGTGCCAACATGCTATACGTTTCTAATTTCTTTTACCAAACTGCTGCATTTACAAAAAAAAAACAAAGCAAGTGTCTATAAACTAATGCAACCACATGTCTAGTGTTATATATGCAAGACTGTTGCCAATTCTAAAGAAAGACAAGCATAATTGTTAAAAAACTTTTTTGCTTATTAAGAGGTTGATGGATTTGCATTAAATATGTTCCTGTACAGTAGGAACTACCTTGATAAATCTATCTTGATTATATGTACAGCCTTTATATGTAAAGGATTGTTTTGTATCCTGGTTTCTTCTTTAAAGCAAACCTGAACTCAGAAACTGAGTATCTGCAACAATGTAGGCACACTCACATTACCAGTTTCCTAAGCATCACTCTAAAAGGATTTCCCCTTGTCTTGATTTTAAACTGAAAAGAGCAGCAAACTTCAAGATGGGAGTCTGTGTCAAGACACTACTCTGCCTATAGTCTCAAAGATGTAAATCTGCAGGATGTTCATCTAGGGCATTGCTGCTCCAGGATATACCTACTTCTGCTATATTTATTCTGTGAATATGCGCCTTCTCCACCTCTCCTACTGCTTTTAGAATACCCCCCCCACACCCCCCAAGTAATTCCCCCAGGGCTCTGACATAAGGAAGTAAATCCCTGGTTCTATTGGAATGACAGACACCTTCCATGGTTCAGTTCCTCTTTTAAGCGAAACAGTTACATGCATTAAGTATGAGATACCAACAATATGGTAAACACAATACAAGGTTCTTGCTGTGCAAGAACTTTTTAAATACTTGAAATTGTGTATTAGAAGAGATGTTTTTTGGGACACTACTTTCATATTCCAATACCCTTGCTTCATCAAATTATTGTGGTATATATTATGTTATATGATTCGTGATCGTTTAAGGTTTTTTTTTTTACCCTGGCCCTTTCCTCCCCCTTGTGTATTTTGGGCCAATTTTTGATAGGACATTTACAGTATGGCCAGGTACTGGAGGGAGAGAGAAAGAAAACAAAATCAGATCTAAAGGATGATGATGCACAAGAGATTTTCAATATAAAGCTAAATTGTATTAATCCTTTCTTGTCAATAGTCTTGTTTAAATAACTGGTTTATGTGTAGATCATCTAAAATGTATGTACCGTATTTTTCGGACCATAAGACGCACTTTTTTCCCCCCAGAAGTGGGGGGAAAAAGTCCCTGCGTCTTATGGTCCAAATGTATCAAAATGTATCCTCCCCAGCTGCTGTCCCGTCCCCCCTGTATAGCCCCCCCTCTGTGTTTATGACTGTGATGTTGGTTTTTAATGCACATAAAATATTTTAGGACACTATTTGTTTCAAAATCTTTTTTTTCTTCATTTCCCTTCTCTAAAAAACTGGTGCGTCTTATGGTCCAGTGCGTCTTATGGTCCGAAAAATACGGTATGTTTCTTCATATAGGAAAGTTCTCCAAGCCTCCTGATGAAGTGGATTTATTTTCCGGGAAAAGAGAATAATATTAAGGATTCTGTATGTTCAATCTTTGGATTATTGATGACATATGTAGGATGAAGATCTGGAATTATATGTGTTTTAATGTAAAAAATAAAGTATTTTTTATTATTGATATAAAATGAAGTGTCAAAAAAGTCTTATTTGGTGTTGTTAATCACAAAGTTTACACATAAACAAATGTAAAATCATTAGTAAGTTTTCTATTTCTTTTTATTTTTTTAATCTAGTTTTTATACCAACAATTTAGTCACCCGTTACAAATTCATACTCATTTTCATTTAATGCCTGCATAAGGGTCTTATATTTGTTTTTTTATTTTACTGCTGTTTTAGAAAAAAAAGTGAACGTATACCTATTGTCACTGTATCGGAATGTCAAATTTACTAGGTGTATCAAATTCTCATGGCTCAGCTGCCTTATAAGAAGATAGATGATATTTGTTCACTTTATACCATGTAATGAAAATACTTTTTTCTTTCAGTTCATGGAATGCTACTATTTGAGAGTCTCTAGGCAATAGAGACCTTGGCATATGGATATCACTATGCATTTTAAGGCTTAATTGGTTTCACTAAATTCATCTCTTGACGTGCCATTTTCAAACTCGATTCTTCCTTTGTAGTGCAGCCCAAATCACACAAGTAAAAGTTACGCTCTGACAAAGTCTAAAAAACAAGCATTATAAACATATTAATGAGATCTTGATGAAGTGCTGGCAGCTGCTATGTAATCTCTGCACACTGTAATGTAAAGAATTGAGCAGATGATAGGATGTTGTGGCTTAGATGACAATAATGGTTGAATCCTGAGTTTTTTTCACAGTAGATAAAGGTCAAGTCAAATCAAGGTCGATACATCTTACCTTTTCTTGCCTTAATTAGCTCTTTTCCAACCTCAAGAGTTACATAAGCTGTGCCATTAAGAACAATGTCTGTGATCGTTCGCCAGGCGTTCGCTGATAACTTTTCCGAAGGAGAAATGAAGTTTCCAGCGGCGTTGTTTATCACGACCTGATAACCAAGATTATTAATACTATTACTACCAGCAATACGGACTTTCAAAACAAAATAAACCACATCTTTCTTTAGTAGCTAAAGTGATTAAAATGAATCTATTTTAAAATGAATTAGTCTCAGTAATAAAGCTCTATAAGAATATGCTAGAATGGTCAGGCTTAGATCCCTCATGAATAGAAAGCATTTGGAAGGAAAAAAATGTCAGCTCTGCTCGTCACTGCAGAAAATCATCTCTCCATGATTCAGCTAACATTTGGAAACGGTACATATCCAGTATTTGGAAAGAGCACATACTTGGGGCCGTTATATATTTTCCAAACAAGAGACAGACCATTACAATGAAGCACCACAAAAATTCCACGAAAGTTATAGTAAGTATTTCTGATCCTTTCTGATACTCATTAATTGGGAATTTAAGTTGTGCCAAACTCAAACAACAAAAATTTGGAAATTTATAGGGAACATCTAGAAAAGCCGATTGTGCCTCAGGAGTACAGTGAAAAACATGAACCTGGTAGGCAAGAGTGCTTTGTCATTCCTATATTCACACTCTCATATCTGTACTATGGGATTATCTAAGTCTACATACACATGTGCAATATATGTCGTTGGAAAGGATTGTTTCTCTTCTGTGGATCATCAAGAACAGTCCTTGAGACGATGAGCTCTGTACACACGCCAGATTCTTCTCCAATATCAGCCCTGAGCCGATTGGATGAGAACCATCTGATGTGTGGATGAAGCATAAGGCACTGCTACCTGCAATTTACTAGTCTCCTAAAATTGGTTCTGGGATTTGGCAATGTCACTACTGTGCTGCTTACTGGTGCAAAATCTGTACAGCAAACATCACCCTGCTTCCATTTCTTTTATTGTCTGGATCTATGCTTTCTACACACCTTCTGCCGAAAATAAGCTTCAGTTCATTAAAAAAAAAGTCTATTTAAATAGTGCCCAGGTTCTAACCCTCCCCCAGTCTAAAACTATATAAATCCTTAGTTCTGCTTTAAGTGAGGCCAGGATCAGCATGACACCAATAACTACTATACCTTCAAGCTGAGAAGTGCCCTTTAAACTGTGATATTATCCTATTACAGCACAAACAATGCTAACAATGTATAAGTATAATTTATATAATATAAATGATATATACAGCTCTCTGATCACTCACATGTATTGACAATGTTTTCATTTGAATAATCTTGATTGGTGTTCATAAAAAAATAAGACAACCCCTGAAAATAAGCCCTTGTGCATTTTTTTTTGGAGAAAAAAAAATATTAAATGTGTAGTATATTGGGATTGTCAGAACATAAAAAAAATACTGAAATATTGAATAAAAACAAGAGAAACTATACAGTCTGTAAACACTGCCAATCATCCACAATGGCCATGGTAGTACATGGTAGCCAGAGATATCTTTGTCTAGGACAATATAGAGTTCTTGAGTGTTTTATATTCATGCAATGATTTTTAATCCGAATTCCAAAGAGGTTTGGAAGGGATAACATATGACGGTGGGTCCGTTTTATAAATAATAAAGTAAAAAAAGACCACTTAGGCTTCACCTTCTCAGTTTTCTTCATTTGACATTTTATTGCACATGTGTGATTTATTCTAGCTAATATGCTGATCTCTTCTGCCCTAAAATTAAACCCCCATTCCTAAGTCTAATGAGAACCCTCAGCAACTTCATCCAGACACCGAAAAGTTATTTCACCATTTATTACTTGTTAAGCTTAAGGCAGATTAGTATCTTCAACACACAAATTCACACTTTAAGAAACCAAATTAGAACATAATACACTTCATAAGAAATGTCTAGAATGAGTCTGACATCCCCGTGGACAGATGATACATTTTTAGCATTAATAATCTAAGGGAAAGCCTAGGGGAACTCCATTAGATTTGCTGCCTAATATAGTCCAGCGCCTGTTGTGACCCATTTACAAAACCTAATGGCACATTACAAAACCTCATAAAAATGTCAATAAATTATATAAAGTGTTCATATAATTTTCACTAAAGGCATGTGAGTGCCCATATATTGTCCAGATTGTCTCTGTTGTAAAACTGTATCAACAGTCCAAGAATTATACAAAATTGTCTGTTTAATCAGATACGGTGACAAAAACTATAAGCAGCGAATAATTAGTAAATGGGATAGCATGCACTTGTCAGGAACAGAAAAAGTGTCATCACAGTAAAGTATGCCAAATTACAGCAGTCAATGCTTCCTTTAACGATGGTCGTATGAAGCCTTAACACGGATACAAAGGATCCACAATGCGATACAAAATTTAGTGAGTTAGGCACAACAATCACTGATTTGATAGAAAAAAAAAAAAGGTTAAAGTCACAAAAGTCTGAAAATATCAGGCATGTCATAGCCAGATAAAGTGATCCTCCAACAACCGTCTGTGATCTGTAGTCAGGCTGTGCAATCTGAGGTAGTCCGGGATGTAATCCAGCACCCGTGGCTTCAGTAGCCAGCAGGACTCGCATACTGAGGAGGGGTTTAAGCCTTTCTGGCAATTATAACCCGACAGAGGAACCAAGAACTATATCCTGGATAAGGATACAGTGTTCTCCTCAGGTGCACCACCCAGCACTTTTCAGTAGCTTTTTGTCTGGTTACAAATCAGGGGCCACCAACCACCTACAACTTCCTTACACCCAGCCTAAAAGTATTCTGGTTGTGGCGATGGCCCTTGACGATTGGATTGAGAACAAGGTACTTGTAAGCCAGGGGTGCCCACACTTTTTTGAGCTTGCAAGCTACCTTTAAAATGACCAAGTCAAAATGATCTACCAGCAATAAAAATTTAGACTTAACTCCTGTGTGCGATAGATTTTATTTTGAAAGGCAGGGCTCTGGGATCTACTCACATTGCCTTTGTGATCTACTGGTAGATCGCGATCCTCCTGTTGGGCACCCCTGTTGTAAGCTTTAAAATAGTATAACATAAACATGCTATAAAATAGTATTACATAAGCATACAAAACCCATAACCCTTTCCCTGACCCTTCCCTTACCATCATCCCCCATGTATGTTGGTTTTACGTCTTTCTTTTTTATGTTTTTATGTATGATGGTGATTATATATACAGCTAAAGATTGTTCAATATGGGTTTTTATTTATACTAAAATTCTATTTTATTAATGCCTTTTATGCATGTTTAACAATTTTGAAAACTGCAATAAAATAAAAATGTTTAAGAAAAAATTCTGGGGAAAATACTGGTTAGAAAAAAAGAGCAGAAATCACCTTAAACCAAGAAAATCTTTGTCTAAACTCATCTTGTTGGGATTCCTTGCAAGACAAAGTTGATAGGTCAGAGGCTACAAAGAAGCAATATCTTGTGTTTGAAATGTTAAATTTTCTAACGATGACATTTGAAACACAGAAGACACAATAGATGCAAGTAGAATCAAGAAAAAAGGGGAAGTTACCTAAGAGACAAGTACCAGACCTTAGGTGAGAACAAGCCAGGCTATATGGTGCTTTAAACCAAACCAATTGCAGTAAAAAAAGAACTGTCCTAGGATGTAGCCTCCTGAGAAGGCCTTGCAATGATAGCCTAAAATATCACACATCTAGGCAGTCTGAAGTAACGATGATCCACAAGAAAACCTAGGCCTACAACCTGACGGACATACCCCAACAGAAGAATAAACTCTGGGCCTGATTTATTAAAGCTCACCAAGGCTGGAGAGGATACACTTTCATCAGTGTTCCAGCTGGGTGATCCAGCAAACCTGGAATGGATTTCTTAAAAGTCATTTTCTATTTGTTAGCAAATGTTTTAAATCCTGTATCTATTCCAGGTTTGCTGGATCACCCAGGTTTACTGATGAACGTGTACTTTCTCTAGCCTTGGAGAGCTTAAAAAAAAAAAAAAAAAACAGGCCCACTGTATCCAATCCAAAAAAATCATGTAGCTAGGGACAAACTTGTTCATCCAGTAATAGGGTGGTTCAGGTCTGCCATCCTCTGCCTATAATACAGATCCTGAAAAACGCTTAGGTGTATAGCACACTTTGCCAGGCTCAGGCAATTTTGACTGCAGAAACCTAGGATGTCACTCATGGCTAGAACATCATATTCCAAAGTTCTGATAGTGAACTATTCTTCTGATAGGAAGAACACAGCAGTTAATCTGTATTTATTGCTTCAATCACAAGCTAAAACCACAGTCTTTGATTTGGGTCTCTTACCTTTTTAATAATATAAACAATCTCGAGTTTAAGTGATAGCCTTTATTGAAAAAGTAAAATCTGCAAGTATTGGGAATGTGTTCGGTTACTTTCTCAGGTATTATACAATTCGCAACATGTGTGTACTGTATAACAGCCCTGCAGAGCAGTTCACATAATATGTTGTCCAATACTAACAGCAGTATCATTTCTCAGTGTTTTGTTTAAATGGTGTCACAAAAACAGGTGATCTGCAGCGATTAGGAAAATCAAGGATTTGCAAGGAAAATTATTTGGAATACAATTGTTTTGCTTACTTGGTTCAGTAGACTAGAACAAAACAATATCCACAAAACTGAACTATTGCTAAAAATACAGCCCTGGTTAAAAGCCAATTCCATCAGCAGGATGCTATGATGGCATATAATAGATTTAAAATTTGGCTAATGTAACCTCATTTGACTTTTTTTGTCCTCCCCCATATTATTAAAATATAAATGACTTGCACAAACATTGCATCATAATCTCAGATTCAAAAGTATATTGTTTAGAGCATATTCACAGTTAGGTTGCTATTCTTGAATGGCACGTCAAAGCAGTCCTTAGACTGGCTTGTTCTCTTGGAGTAGATACTTTATTTTCTGGGCTGATTTGTAGTTTATGGTACCACGCACATGTGTATGTGTTGATGTGCTGGGTTAGTGTGAATTGAATTATGGCAGTTCATAAATTCAGTTGGTTGCCAACCTACCAAAAATTGGCCTTGCATCATTTTTTTCTCATACAGAGCACCACAAAATATGGTAGCTTACCTCAGTGTGTTGAGGTGCCATTGGAATTAAATTAATCCATACAAGACCACAATACTTCCCATGTATCTATCTACAATAAGTAGGGAGTCACAAACCCAAAACAAGTATGTAGCCAGTAAACAAGCATGGTACCTGTGGTTGTTCCAGACCATTGCCTTACTAAGCTGTGAAAATGAAAATCTTGAAATTGTAAATGGCAGCAACAATTTTTTTTATTACAATGGTATCCAGAATAACTTCTGATATCAGGAATCATGTGAAATGCTAGGAAAACATAAAGTGATCCTGTGCCCTGACTATGGACAATATACTGCTGACATTCTAAACATACAGTTAAAAAAAAAAAAAAAAAAAAAAACAACTTTAAACACAAGGCATCTCTGACTTTTATAGATTATTTTATTGTGAAGTTTTCTATTCCCAAAGATCACAACAAAGACTCTAGAGTTGTGTTTCGGTCAGTTTACAACAACTTAGGGCCACCACAAAAACAAAGCAATTTTTCCTCTGACTTCCAGATTCGCTAACCATTAACTTGTTGTGCAGAAAAAATAAGAACGCTGCATTTTTGCAGATCCAATAGGGAAACATTCCTATAGCTAGCAAAGGACATTTGGGGGGGGGGGACAAAAAGCACCCCTTTAAACTTAAAAAAAAAAAAATTCTACCTAATACTTACAGATACACAGGACTTGATTTCAAGTGATTATAGTCATTCTTAGAAAATGTACAAATTTTCTGGAATCAATGCAAAGTATAGCCATAGTATGATGTGAGAGGAATCCTTTTGGTTTGTGTTGTTATGTACAAACCTTGGTACATAGGACCTAACTCTACCAATCAGCCTTCACAGGAAAAAAGGATTTTTGCATAGATCTGCATGAAAGTAATCAAAGCAGCGGAGAGGACTGGGGCTGTAGGCATTGGCATTCATATCAGTGCTACAAAATTTACTATGGATGTGTTATTAAGGTAGGTAGGTGATCCACCAAACCTTGAATGGATTTCTTCAAAATCATTTGCTAGCAAATGTTTTGAGTCCTGGACCAGATCCATTCCAGGTTTGCTGGATCACCCACTTTCACTGATGAAAGTCTATCCGCTCCAGCCTTGCAGAGCTTTTAGAAATCAGGCCAAAATATCTGTTTAGACTAGTTGGGTCAGGGATCTTGAACAAATATGGCCGTGTGTTCTCACTTCCTGCCTTCCTTTGTTTCCTTCCAACATCACTTTTTAAACTAACTGGCTCTTTCAAACTAAATAGGTAAGCTAATTAATTATGTGTCTAATTTTTTGTATATCGCTGAATTCACATTTTTTTTTCTGTGCCTTTTAACCAATTTTCATACATTGTTCTTAAATCCAGTAAAGATACCTTTTTACCCTGCTTTGTGTAAATGCCTGTACATTCTAGAAGATTGCTGTATAATACAAGATGAACATTCACCTAAATAAAGAAGTTTGGTAAAATGTTTTACATGTACTAGGTTATGAAAGTGATGTGGAAATGATGTATGTCAGGGGTTAAAATATCTTTCAACTAGAACAGAGAATGTTCATGAAGATACATTTCAGCATGTATACAACTCCAGATGAACAACATTTCCAAGGCAAGAGGAAACCTTCGGTCATTTAACCATTGCATTAGTGTTATGCAATATGAAAAGCTTTCAGTTTTTGTCAATATTCCAGATATTAGTTTACTAAAAAAAAAAAAAAAAATCCAGAACTTTAATATTGCTCAGCATTTTGTGTGCATGGAGTATTAATAGCCAAACGAAGATATCCTTGAAGGGGAAAGACAAAGATAAAATCAATGTGTAATTTTATCTATTTTCTCTTGCTCATCTGCTAAACAATTGACACTATACTTCAAACAGAATAGTGAGAACACCTTAATAAAAGATGTGTCCATTTGCCTTCATCAGTCTTCTAGGCAGGCCACTAATGGAGCAATACAAATGCAAAGTGTGCTGCCATAAAAAGATATATCAAGGGAAGAGGAAAAGGTCTTCGAAGGCACAACTAAAAAGGGAACTGGGGAGTGATGTGACACATCTGTTACCAATTCAAGTCCAGCGGGTGATAAAATGACTGAATGAGTTTAGAGAAGACATGTATAGACCACAGGCAGAGAAAAGACATGTGGAGAATACAGGCAGATAGAACATAGAAAAGCAGGATATCCACTAGTCCTCACAGCACACAGATGCTGATCGACTTCCATGACAAACTACAAGTCGCACAATGTCCTCAGAAAAAAAAAATGTGCACAGAGTCGAAGGAAGTTAACCCATCAGGCCAAAATATGAGGTTATAGTCACAAAAAGTGCCTGGTCTCCCTGAGTGGTTAGTCATTTATTGGAATATGGACCACTGGAACTGATATGTGGGAAGGATTAAGTATGATTTCTTTAATATTTTATTAAGTATTAAGGTTTAAATCTATTATGGGAAAGAATTAACAGAGAAAACACTATAGTGCAATTAAAATTACCTGCAACAGTAAGTAATTAATTTATTAAAATGTATTCATGCCATTTAGAATAATGTATTAAAATGTCCGCAAGCAATGGATGCAATAGCCCTGTTTTATTAAAGCACTCCATGGCTGGCGAGGATACACTTTCATCAGTAAAGCTGGGTGATCCAGCAAACCTGGAATGGAATTAATTCAAATATTTGCTAGCAAATGTTTTGAATCCTACTTTTAAATTCTGGGCCAGAGCCATTTGAGGTTTGCTGGATCACCCAGCTTGGCGGTTGAAAGCGTATCCTCTCCAGTCTTGGATAGCTTTATTAAATCAGGCCCAATAAGTTGGCGTTGCTGTATATATGTAATAAATGGAAAATGGGGACGGTTTACATGACTTGCACAAGAAATCTTTTGCTGTTCTGCAACTTCTTGTAACACCTTAATGACCAAGGCAAACTCTGCAGTTGTTTCATTTTGCATATCAAAGCACAGCTTGCTCCAGAAGTTACTGAATATATATATATATATATTTTTTTTTACTTTGTTTTGTTTGTGATAAATTCAGTGAGGATTTTATACAGTAACAGACAACACGTCATTAAAACAAGCCTGCCTAATTTTCTCACCTATTTAATGTTAAATGCTGTACTTGTTTGCATTCACTTGCTGCCTCCACGTTCCTTCAGAGCCTTCAGTTGCCTCTTATATTATGTTTGCAGTATGGGATCCTCAACCCAGGTGTGAATGCCTTCCTTTCGCTCCCTGTCAAAACTCCCTATTACACTCTTACCAATTATCCAAGTACAATATCATTTATATCACTCCCCTAACTAACAAACATTAATCATAGTTCCCCTAACTTCAAATCCAGTAATTGGCCCTGTTAATCTGGATTATTAAAAAAGCATGTGAACGCTGTCAATGTCGGTTGGATAAGATGCAAGAAGGCTGCAGGAGCCCCTGAAAGACCAGACAGCAGAGATACCACAGAGTTCATTTTCTTTTCTTCCTGTGTCACTGTTAGTCATTTGCAACCCCTATTTAATGTACAGCGCTACGTAATATGCTGGCGCTATATAAATCCTGTTTATTAAAAATAGGCAAACTTTGCTATTATAAAACATTGGAGAGTAGAGGGGACAGCTAAGAACTTAAAATGCAATTTATTAAATCAACCCCACAATGTATTAAGACCAATATAACTGATGATATATAAATATTTAAATTCTTCAATTTAACAATTAGAAATTAGATACTGGATCAGTTTATACATTATTTATCGTATTCATGCTGTACTAGCTGCATATCAAGGTACAAAATAGAGAATACCAGTACACTAATTTACAGAAAAAGATTTATGGAATTAGAATTGTATGAGGTTATATCCTGAAAAACATACTTACATTTGGATGTCCTGCCACCTCAATCAACTGGGCAACAGCTTGTTTTACAGACTCAGGGTCTCGTACATCACACTGAATAGCATGGACCTGTCAGATAAAAAAAGAGAATCAAAAGTTCTGCTGCTGACACAATACTTCTAATATACAAAACAGTTAAAGTGAAATTATACATTCAAGGGGAGCTGCAGGTTCTCTTTGTTCAAGTCACCTGCGCTTCCTTTCTTCCTAGTTCCCACATTTTAGTCTGATTCATAATTTGTTAAAATTTACTTTCAAAGTTGGTATGATGGTATTGGGTTTGTCTGTATGACTGGCAAAAATAATAGATCACTAAGGCTGGATTCAGACCTTCCTTGGAATCAAGTGATCCCATACAGCTATACAGCCATCTTGCCAGTTGCTCAGTCATTCTCACTGCAGTGCTATTTCATAAAGAACCAGCACCAACAGATTTGACAGTGGGCGGGAGTGAGGTGCTCACTGCGGACTCATTTATTCCCTATGGGGCTGCTGTGTGTAGTAGCGACTTGTAGCATCCCAAGGAGGCGGTTCGGTTCACTGGCATGAGGAAGTGGAAACAGCACCTCAACTTCACTGCCAGCCTAAGTTTAGGGACAGTAATGGGGTCCGCTATGAAAGTAGTAAATAATGCATCACTGATATATTGTATCAAGTGAAAAGGCAGGAACAGGGTCTGTCTGTATAAATAGAAAATAATTTACTGCTGAAAAGAACAGTAGAAGGATTTGTTGGTATAAATGGAAAACAGTATTTTACTGAAAAGAGCAGTAGGGAGGTCTATCTGTATGAATGAATGTGATATGTTGTATTACTAAAAAATAAAACTGTAAAAGGGTCAGTCGGTATAAATCAACTCCTCAGCCATGACCTCTTTTCACACATGGCTACATTGCCCCCAGTCTCTGTAATTCATTTCCCTGTCCCATTAGGCCTACTAATACCTTGAATGTTTTTTAACAAACCCTGAAAACCCACTTTTTCAAACTCCCCTTGCAATTTTTTTTCTATGTCATGGTTGTTTATATTATGTATGCAGCTTATAGGCTGCAGCCTCTATTTCTTGTATAGAGCTACATAACATGTTGCCACGATATAAATAAAAGATAGCAGTAACTGCGTTTGTCTGTATGAATGAATGAATAAGAAATAACCCAGAGAGAGGACAGTAACAAGGTCTGCCTGTATGAATGAGAACTATTCTAGTACTAAGTCAAAGCACCTTAATGTGTGTTCTATTTGTATGAATGAGAATGAATATATCATGCCTGAAAGGGCAATAATGTGGAGTAATATGTCTGCGTAGACACAAAGTCAGATCCAAATATGCAAAATCAAGGAAGTAAAACATCTCAAAACATACCTAGTACACTGTGGGGATTTAATTAAAATAAATAGGGATAAAGCTACCTTATTTCCAGTTTCTGCTGAGATCTCAGCTGCTGTTTCCTTCAACACATCCAATTTTCTGAAAACAGAACCAAATTTGAAACACAGTTATAAAAGGTTTTCTGTCTGTTTGTAAGTGTCTGTTGGTCAGTCTAAAATTGATATATTGTGTATTGGGTACATGATGGTGAGCCCATTTACAAGTTTTATTTAACCCTTTTACAGCTCTGGGGAAATCTATGCATTTCATTTTTTAGGTGAACCCACCATTAGCCTTAACAAGGAGATTGTCCTCCAATTTGTAAAATGTATTACACCAAAATGTTCATATTATAGACAATGCAAAGGAAGCAGTGAGACTTCAAAAAGCATGGGCAGATTGTGTAAACTCGTCAGCTTCAGTAAAAAAAAATGTGGTTATACAATGGTCTTTGTAGAAAAAGTCTTTATGATGTCCCGATTTCCATTTTGAAATTTTCTCTTTAACAAAATAGGAATTGATAGGTAAAGGTCTACATTTTTGTCTATTGATTGAGCAGAAAATAAAACAAACTCCTCCAATAGGGACACAGGGCAGCAATGAAAAAACATCCCAGACCTGGTCAATGGAGAGATATCAGTAACCTTGACCACAAGCTATTCTCAAATTGCCTTAAGTCCCTAACCCCCACCCTCTCTAAAAAATCACCTCCCCAGATAAAGCTGCCACTCAATTCAACCACACTGTCTCTTTGGCTCTGGATAAAGTTGCCCTGCCCCCGTTCTGCTTACCCCATGACCCTGGCACCACAATTACCCCAAACATTTAAAAAAGAATGCTCATGCCACGTAGCACAAGTGGAGGAACTCTGGCTTCAGCGCTGATTACAGCGCTATGGACTACAAGCTAGACTACAACACTAACATTAAACTCACCATCACCAAGCAAAATTTTTTTTCCACTGTCATTTCCTCTCAGACTTCCAACCCATGCAGCCTCTTCTCAACGATAGATTTGTTGTTTTATTATTGTATTGAACGTGTGTTGTATGCTATGAATATATCCCACTATTTCAATAATAGCTATTGTTTTGCCTAGAAAACCCCGGCTTTTTCTCTTTCCTCTTTTATCTACTTTAGAGATAAAACTGTCAAAATCAGACATGATGTCTCTGCACACCGAGCCACTCCAACCATACCCACCCCTTCCACCTGTAAATCATCACTGACCTCCCTCAGCCCGGTTACTGTGGATGAAGTTCTCTTCACTGGCTTCCATTTCACCTTAGAATGAAATTTAAGTTCCCGTGCTTTGCCTTCAAATCCCTCCACAGTTCTTGTCCCACTTACACACACACAGGCACAGGTCTAAGACTTTCCTAGAGCTGCCCCATCTCTTTGGAATGGTCTTTCCCATCCTATTTGGCTTGCTCTTACTTTATATAAACACTGTTTAATCATAATAATATAATAATAATATTATCATTATATAATGACTTTATAATATCCTGGACATCCAATGTTCACTGTTAGAATAGGATGGTGCATTACCTGCTAGATATTACACACTCAGCTCCAAGTTTGGACAGTGCCATCGTCATGCCTTTACCAAGGCCAGTACCACCACCAGTGATGAAGGCCACTTTTCCTTTAAAAGAGTTGGGAGGTAGCATTACATCCTGAAGAGCAGGGAAGAAGCTGGCCTGAGGGGCATTCTTATCATCACTAAATAAAGATGGAGTCCCACGACTGAAAACCTGTAAGCATAAAACAGCAATTGATTACCATAGTGCTCACAGAGAATACCCGTGTACAAAAAACAAGCTATTTACCATTTCTTCCCTATGTGGAACCCTAGAGTTCCTCCAGAGGTTAATAGGGATTCCTTGAGCAATGAATAATTTGTAATGCTCAGGTCAGTTTACCTGACACTAATTATCTTTTTGGCTATTTGTAAGAGTGACATTCTTCCCACCGACCAGCAACACAAGAGAAATTGTTTTTACTATTGACCAAACTAATATGCTGTGGATATAGTAATTATAACAAGGATTCCTGAAGACCTGAAAGTTTACTCTGAGGGTTCTCCCACATTAAAAAGGCTGAGAAACTATTGATTATATTCATCCTACAATGTAGAAATCTACAAAAATCAATGCTAGAAAAAAAAATGAAATATGCATAAAAAAAGGGGACTTAATTGGCAACTAAATAAAAAAGTAACAAAAACTTTTTATTTAGACAAAATTAAATACACCAATAAAAGATTATGCCATTTGTCCTAACATCCAAGATGGAACAATCTGAACATCACTATTGCTCATAGCTAACAGTATAGCATCTAACAACAATAAAGGGTGTCTCGACGTGTTTCACGGTCAATGCCGCTTCATCAGGATAATAACGTGGACAGATAATTACTTATAGCATATATCATACATTACAGTACCTTATCTTCATTCAAATAAATAAAAGGCCTCAAAGCAAACCAAGAGCTCATGATGAGGGCAAGTACAAACCAACAGGCGATAACAGAGAGGAATCCCTGTATAGACGTAGATGAATTGCCACTTCAAATATGAAGGAGATAGACCACAGGTCCCAACTCTGATAGCTGACGGCAGGAGCTATCAGAGTTGGGAACTATGGTCAATTATAGAAATATTGAACTAAGCAGGTGATTGACTCATCATATCAATTAAAAAAAAAAAAAGTTGCATACATTCTTTTAGCATACTAGCAGAAAACAAAGGAATGCTGGCAGTTGGAGAGGGCTGCTATAATCTATAGAATAAAAGATTATTTTAGCCCCTTAACTGACGAGAAATAGGATGTATTATTAAATACAAAGCTGCAATAATTTGGGCTTTTTATATCTGATTAAGGCTTTCAGCAAGTCTGGTATTACCTCATTGATGTCAGTGGCACGCTTACAGGTGGCAAGACTTGCTGGGTAAAGCTTGCCCAGCTTCACTGATGAAAGTATCTTCTCCAACCATGGAGAGCTTTAATAAACATGACATGAGAATGGATTATAACCATGTCAGTAACTTAACGTTTGCCTTAATGTGACTACATTTTAAAAACAGATGCCACAGACTTGCTAGCTGCTATATTTTATATGCAAATATGGAAGTGAATTAAAAAAAAGACCCATCTTATAAATTTACAATTGTAATGATCTGAGTTTGTGAAAATGAAGAGCATTACACAATTACCCTCCCTCCCGGTATAAAAGGTTGTAAAATGTCAAGGTTAGTGCTAAATGTACTCAAATACAGAAGCTGGGATGTCATACTGCAACAATAGAGAACGCAGGTTTTGACGTCCAACAAATTTAAAATGAAAAGGTCACTTTTGTTATCCATTGTAATAATTTCCAGTGACATCTGCTTTAAGAATCATCTTCATAATTAGATAAAAAAACATCTGAAACTCAAAGAGCTTAAAATGAAAAACATTAAATAGGATTTATAAATGGCATCAGAATCATTGCTGTAGTGGTATGGGGACCTAGGCTCTCTACTACATTTACCAGTGAATGTTGTATGGATCTTTTACCTCTTTGTAAGGGAACACGTACGGGTTGTAGATTGTACACCTACCCGATATACAAGAATATAACCTTTCACAAACATATCTGTATATATCTTAGCATTATAATGGAATTGACAAAGATTTCTGTTGCAGAAATGACCTTTTGGAATTTCCAGTCACAATGGATCAAACGAGCTCTGTACATACAGAACTATTCTGTTCTATGGAGAGCAGAGAAGTAAGGAGCAGCACCCCGCTGTGCTCTTCTTCATAGGAAAGTAAAGCAGTCCTCCCTGCTCGGTCATTCACCAATCAGCCAGGTTGGATAAATAAAAGATAACAAGGGACTGCTGTACACATGCATGACCGTTGGTCTCAGGTGATGATCACCTGCAGTGTGTACGAGTTTAGGCTGAATAGTAATGATCCCCAGTGATAAGTCTGCAAAGTTGCTTTGTAGGAAGTTACAAAGAAACTATACAGTCAGTTGTGATCAACTTTACTAAGCACACCTTTTTTTGCAGTAAACACAACATTTCTGGATTTAGATCTAGGTTTGTTCCTAATTTTGTAGGGCAACAATGCTGGCTTTATAGCCTGTCATCAAATTTAAAAAATTACAAATCTATTTTTTAGACCCAGAGAATGTTTCTAGCCAATGCAATCCCAGGTTTTAGCTAACTTGTATGTGAAATACTTAGGATGCAGAAGACTGAAGAGGAAGCATTGCAAAGACCTTTTTGTAAGTAGGGGATTCTATGGACCTAATTTATTAAAGTTCTGGAGAGGCTACACTTTTATCAGGGAAGCTGGGTGATCAAGAAAACCTGAATGGTAATTGTTAGCTAATGTTTTCACTTTCATCAGCGTCACTGATGAAAGTGAATCCTCTCCAGCCTTGACAAAATCAGAACCTATTTTCAAGTTTGGTGCAAACAAATGCACTAAAAACAAAAGGTGGGAATGGTATTATATGGAGGACAAGAGAAGCCAAATTAGTTTTTTTGGCCTGGTTTGCTACAAGCACCACAGCACAGTTGCCTTGGGGTCTGATAAAAACCCAGGAAGCCCCCCTGCTAGATTCTCCAATTACTGATATAATCCACCCAACAATATTTCAGGGGGAAAAATACAGTTAATAGATGTAAGGATAAATGTGCAAAAAAAAAAATCTAAAAACCAAACGTCTGAATCCATATCTAAATATATATTGAAAAGATGAGCATTTAGCATTTATCATAGCAATATGGCAAATTTGTGACCTATAAAGGTGGCCAAGCCTGTCTTTTAGTACAAAGGCCCTCTGTATTCTCTATCCCCCCGTGTTAGAGAGTTCAGCTTTGAGATAAAATTGGCAAAAGCCTAATTTTAGTTTTATAACAGGAACAAGGTTCCTCATAAAATATATATTGGCCCTTATAATTAAAAGTCAAGCAAGATGAATTCAGAATAAACAGCCACAGCAAGGTGAGTTTCTGAACGCATCTAAGTCAATGAAGCGTTTAATTAAAATCTCACATTTTGCTTAAGGAAGTGTTTGTTAGTAATTTGATGTCTTTGAAATGATAACTACAATCACCCTCACATAGGGATAAAGGACCAATGTGCAGCATAGTGAGAATAGTAAGTGAATGAGACAGCACAGGCACCGAACATAATGGGCTCCTCATCCATCTTAATAACACAAAGCTTAGAGACTCTCTGTGATTATCAAGGGAAGGAAACTTATTACAAATCTTTAAGTCAAATCTTGGCACTGCATTGAGAAGATGTGGCCTGCCTTGTATGGACCACAGAATAATAAAATATAAAGATTTTTAAAATATGTTAATTGAAGCAAGTCTCCTGAGAGTGCTTTTATAACAGCAGTTTGGAGAACCTCAAAAAGACCTTCCTTAAGGTAGAACTATGGCCCGCCATTAAAGAAATACTCCTTCTACTACTACTACTACTACTACTACTACTACTAATATCTGCACAGTTTCTCTTGGACTCCCTTCAAGGTCCCACCTGTTGAGCAGGTTCCTGGGATGGTGGGCTAATGCTCTGGTAGCACAGTGGCTCAGTGGTTAGAACTCTGGCCTTTGCAGCGCTAGGTCCCAGATTAAAATCTCAGCAAGGATACTATCTGCATGGAGTTTGCATGTTCTGCCGGTGTTTGTGTGGATGTCCCCCAGGTACCATAGTGAGGTTAAATGGCTTCCACCCAAAATTGGCCTTAGACTGTGCTAATGACATATGACTGTGGTAGGGACATTAGATTGTGAGCCCCTTTGAGGGACAGCTAGTGAACTAGACTTTGTGAAGTGCTGCATAACATGTGGGCGCTATATATGTACTAGTTATAAGCAGGTAGCTTATTAGTTAGCACCTGACCACACCAAGTCCTCCATGCTGCTTTCTGGATTTTCGGGAGTGCCTTTGTTGCCAAAACTTTCCTACTGTGAGCTGCAGTGTCTTGGAAGGGTGGCAACTGGAAACCAAGTTTGATAGCTGCTACAATTTTAAAAACGAAAGCTTTCAAAAAACACATTCATTTTGTTCCCAATTACATAGGTACAAAGATGCAACAAAAAAATATATATATCTCCCTTCATTGGCTGTTATTATCCAGCAGTTATTATCTTCCCTTTCTTTCAATTTTGGTAGCAATTCAGGTTTTCCCCTCATTCTTAGTCCTAGTAGATGAAAATGATCACTGAGACAAATACAGAATGAACATATATCCGGCAGAAATACAGACAGCAATAAAAACCTTGCATGTGCTATAATCCCTCACCACTGACCAGAACTACAAAAATAAGATTTGTCTTTGGATACTTTGATAAAATGTTATCCCTATCTGTCCCCATCCCACAGGTCAGTGAATTTAATGCCAATCCAGGTTAAGCAAACATTTTCTTTACCTCTGTACTCAGTAGGCAAAAAACAGTCTAAAAATTGTATTTAAACATGTGATATGTGCATGCAAGTCTGCAAAAAGGTAATGGGCAGCCAGAGACATCGGGGTAAAGTGCTAGCAGAATAGCTTTTTCCCCCTCTACCTATATTTTCACCTGGCGATCCTGCCATTAAAGTGCTTCAGGCTTATTTGACTAAGCCCCTACAACAGCCTGAGGCACTCTATTTTTAACATTTCAATGAACTGAAAATGATCACTTTTTTGAAAATAAGAATACTGTGTTTGCTTTGTGAAATGAGCCATTTCTGCCCTGGAGAATCAACACTTAGTGACTGCAATGTATCCCTTCCACATAGCACTACCTGAATTTAATAATGCATCTGCACTGGTGAAAAGAAAAAAAGTGTTTTAAGGAAAACAAAAATTACCATGCATTGAAATTCTACTTTCTATGCTCTCCATGCTCTGTTGGGTGCTTATTGTGGAACTTCAAACACCCAGCTATCCCAGGATACAGCAGTGAGGAGTGGTGACACCACCTGCACCTTCCAAAATTGTTGAAAGCCAGTTCAGAGGTAATTTGTTTTTTTATCACTGTTTAAGCAACAAGTGTGATACAGGTGGTACATGCCCAACCCTGGTGCCCAACTTTATTTCCATCAAAACTACAATTCCAGAAGTGAAATTAAAAAAAGGCCCATACATAGTTTTAGCAAACTGTGGTAGGAGCATCAGCCCTATTTAAGTGATGCATTTTTTTTCATTGCCCATTGGCATTACATTCTTCTTACATTCTGTGAATGGCTATAGAGAGGAGGAACAAACAACATTGGTACATCAGTGAATGGGAGCCGCCACTTATCATCTGATTAGTGCATTGGCACTGATCTGGAGATGTTTTCTAAATATGCACTGTGACAGGACAATGTACAAGGGTTGGGGGCGTTATATATGTGCCCAAAAAGAGATTTTGAATTTTTGGTCATTTTTTTTCACAGTTGGAGTTTTCCTTTAAAATAAAGCCACAAACTGCACATCATATCAATGCTGCCACCTAGTGGAATATACTGTGCATTAAAACACAGAAAAGTTTTACAACTCTAGAATGCATTCTCAACCATGGCTCCTCTAGAGCAGTGGTCCCCAACCTTATGAATGTCACAGACCACTAAATTTACGGACTCCTGGCCATGCATGTGCGGGGACCCGTGTGTAACTCAAGGGGCAAGAAATGCGACGTCATGATACCAGAAATGCCCACTCTCCCATCTTACGTCTGAGCCTGCAATGGGACAGTGGGTTGGTTGTGTCCAGAGACACAACCCACCCACCGACCCCTGCAATGCATACGGGGGACATGGTCCATGGCTCTGGCCGATGTGCCCCCCTAAGCGGGGTCCTTCTTTTGCCCCCGCTGTGGAGTGCACCAGAGGCTGAGCTGTGGACCACAAAATTTACACCAACCACAGGTTGGGGACCACTCTAGAGGTTGCTGGGGGTTCCTCAAAGCAGAACTATTAGTACAAATATATATATATAACCGGGTATTTTTTTTTACTGCAATCTTATATTATACAGGAAATGGGATCAAATAAAGCTATAGTGATTTTCTTGTCTACGGTGTTGTTTCATTTTTTTTTGCCTTTGATTACACTCGGCCAATTGCCTTACGTTTTCCCGAAGGCATTATTACAGGCCTGAAATTTGTAAAAGAGTCCAAAAAAAGTAAGTAAAAATATAAGCAAAGAGCACACGGGCACCGAGCAAAAATACATACATGCAAATATACCTCTGACATATACCACAACGCTGTACAAAGATCAGTGGTGCACTCGCATGAGTCTGAGTCATATGTCTAGCAAGTTTGGTTTAAATGTCTCGAAGCGTTTCCTAGTGATGACATACATACATACATCCAATTTTATATATAAAGATTTATATGGTTCTGACATATAGCATAGTGCTGTACAATGAAACACTGAGCTGGACCCATCAGTCTCTGTGCAGAGGAGCTGACACTCTAATGTCCCCCCACAGTCACACACTATTATTAAAGATTTATATACCTCTGACATATACCACAGCACTGTACAAAGATCAGCGGTGTCATATGTCTTAGCAAGTTTGGTTGAAATGTGTTGATGTGTTTCCTAGTGATGACATACACACATCCAAGTATGCCCAAGCATCTCGGCCATGCGCAGAAGGAGCCTTTTTGTGCAAAAATAAAAATTTGCCGATCTCACGCATGCACAGTGACATCGGCAATTTTTTTTTCATTCTTCATCACCCCATCTCGTGCCTGGGTCAGGTAACGTAGGATGAAGAACCCCGGAAGAGAAGACGAAGATGGCAGGGCTCGGAGCGTTTAGGGTTACTTCAATGTTTCTCGCCATGTATATATTTTAGTGATAAAGGGATTTATCAGTGTTAGTCATCCTAGGATGGTCAGGTGACCTTACTGGGAGCAAAGATGTAAAATGTTAAGCAGCAGTCCTTAGACATTACAGCTTCCATACATTGGAAATTCAAAAAAATATGACAGTTCCAGGTAAAGCCCAATCCTAGCTTGTGCCCCGTGTGCAAAATAAATAAATAAATACCCCTCTAAATGTGGCTGCACCCAATCATAACACAGAACTCCTACCCACACATTCAGCTTTATGTATGTTGGCTAAGTAACACTGCCCATTGTTAAACACAAAAATAATTGGAACCGGATATATATATATGCATGAAAATGCCAACTTTAAATTCTTCAATATTTAAAGCTGAATCAAACCCGCTATACTCATTGGTCTCTGTTCTGTCTGGGGGAGGGGGGCTGCCATTATCTTGCAATCTTCGGTGACCTTCATTGGCACAGGAGTTCCTTAAAGTGCAATGAAACTGAAAACAAAAAAATGACACTTACCTTTAATCCTGCAGATCCCTCGATAACGCTGGTCCTTCCAGCAATCCAGTCCAGCGTCATCCTTTAATAGAGTCATCCTACGTCACAGAGTGACGTAGCCGCTGTAAGGGGAAAAACAAAAAAGAGAGCTGATCTCACTGCGCTTGTGTGATATCGGCAGCTCTTTCCCTTAATAGAAAAGAAATTCCCCTTCTGTTCATGTCCAAGATTGGGGCATTGGCAGAAGGAGCACGCAGAGCATCCCGGGATGTGTGACGTACGTATCTCGGGAGCCTCTGCGCTCCTATTCAGTCTTGATCACCACAGGGCGGTGCTGCACACCCTTTTGTTTTTTCAAGGGTGTTGCACTTAAAAAAATAAAAAAAGAATTAATATTTTTCTTTTACATAGAAGGGTTATCTTTAGGAATTGTTTAGGAATGCTTTAGGTTCAGGCAAGTGCAGGGGAAGCCAGGATTTCCCGATTTTCTGACAACCAAAGATGTGCTGATCAGTCAGGTAAGAGAGATTATTGCAGGAGGGACATCGCCTCTTTTTGCAATAATGCCGGGCCTGATCAAACATTAATAAATATCTGGCTAAATATATCCTCCCTCCTATTGTATGTTACTTCCCCACCTCTTAGATTGTAAGCAGGGTCCTTTCCGTGTTATATAGCGCTGTGTAGTATGCTGGCGCTATATAAATCTTGTTTAATAATAATTTAATGATCTGGCTATGACTGTTATATAGCATGCTATAGGGTGACAACACTCTGTTCTTGTCCTATATTGTACCCCAAGTTGTCATCCCCTTACACGCACAGGGCAGATGTAAGAGGTTGTGCTAACACACATGGGACACGTAAGATTGTTAGGCAGCTGATCCTTTGTTATAATAAGCAGCTGATACAGATATTAAGTGGCTGAATGATTAGCAGTGGGAAGGAAATATGTAAAATAGGACTTCTGCTTCCTCTACACTGCGTTTTATTAAACGATAACATCCTGCTGGTTTATATTTAGTCTGATAAAACTCTATGCCTAGGCAGCCTGCCTGCACCACCTGCACATTATTGTCTTCCGCTATCACGTGACCAACAAAGTTTGCCTTCATCGCGCGGTGTTATACCGTCCGTTGTTATTTCTTGTCAGGCCATTCTCAAATACCACAAATGTGGGGTGAAAATACCTCTTACCCTGAGGCCGCAGGCTGCTCCTCCCGTCTTCAGGAGAGCCCTCCGGCCCAGCATAGAAACCAACGCCGCCATCACTTTCCCAGCCAGCTACTCAGACTAAAGGTGATTCAAGGACACAAAACTTTATTGACATTGAAATTCCTGCACAGGACCTTATTCATGCTCGGGTTATTGCCAAGGTTTCTCGATTCGGTCACGTGATACGCATCCTGTTTATGATTGACAGGCTGTGGTGGGATCGTGCGCTGCCAGGGTTCTGCACAAGGATGGGATTCTATTGGCTGATTCCCCGCACGTGACATGTGCTTGGAGGAGCAGGTCTGGGAGAACTACAAGGCCCAGCAGAGCAGCTGCCCAGGCACAGGACACTGGGATTGCAATTATTAGACTTAACTTTACCATAGAATTATTACCCCATGCAGCCACTTACCTGGAGGGTCTGTGTGGATGGGCCCTGTTCCCTGCAATGTTTTAGCACACCGGCCATGGATCTATTCTAACGTGCATTGCTGGACTAGACGTGCATTGCTGCACTAGTTTTACCCATATTAAATGCGCAAAATTTGTTAGTAGTAGGAATACTACTAGTAGTAATAGTAGGAATCGGTACTTCAGAATGTATTGACAGGTGCACGTGACCTGCAGCTGACCTGCATTTGAACTCCTCACATATACAATGAACTGCAACTGTGGGGTCACCTTGGATGTGTCTCTCAGCTACACAACACCAGAATATCCAGTCAATAAGAACGGATTTGTAGGGTTGAAAAAAAGAGAGAAGAAAAAAGAAGGCTTTTTGTGGCATGAAAGTGTATTGAAACACAAACTATACTTTACAATAGTGCAAAACAAATTAATATTGTATTATTGTGCTCTGATTTAAAACTTATGTTAACACAAAAAAGTGTCTTTTCCCAATCCCCGACGCATTTTACCCTATGGGGCTTCTTCAGGAGATAGGAGAGACATGTGCGCCTACAAGCTACTTATATGTGTTAACATAACTTTGTGTATCAGTTTAGTAGGACTTTGTAAAGAATCAGAGCACAATAATACAATATAAATTTGTTTTGCACTATTGTAAAGTATATTTTGTGTTTTAATACACTTTCTTGACACAAAAAGCCTTATTTCTTCTCTTTTTTTTTCAACTCTAATATTGTACTCATTGGCTTGATAATTCTTATACCTATTAGTGACCCCTTCCCCTAACAATCACCTCTTTCCTGATTTGTAGGGTGAAGAAACTTAATAGTGGTGGAATTTGAAAAATGGCCTCCTGCCCCAAGGCAAGATGTGTATACAGATATATAGAGCTTAATGACTAGGTTCTGTTCCTGGGAAGAGCTGTAAAGCGGGCTCATCATCACATTTTTACCATTATATAAAAGTGTGGATATTCCTTTTATATAACAGAGAAGTGTTGTTTTTTTAATACTATATTTCAGAGAATTCCCCTCCACTTCTGTTGTTACTGTCAGTGAATGGGAAAGCCGCAGCCCCCTGGGATATTTGTGTCACATATCTCAGGAGGCTCTGGGCTGCTGTTTCTGCATGGAACTCGCTGGACCACTGGTTGTGGATAGATTGAGGGATTGTTTGTCAGGGAATCAGATATTCCTTCGAACATTATCTGGTGGGAATCTTCCAGGTCCATGTTCAATGGCAGCAATTGATTCCCATAATAGAATGTTTGAAGCAATGTCAAATTCCCTGTTTTATAAATGGAGCTGCAACGCATAAATGTGGCCCTAAATATCATACACTTATTTTTCAAATATCAGTCTACTCACCTGAAAATAAATAGAATTGAATAGGATTCATTTAAATATGGAAGCAAATAATAATAATAATACCACACATCTGCTAGTTGGAACTGGAAGCTTCTCACATACAACCCACAAACACAAATGTGAAATAACTGATCAAATTCTAGTGCTGGTCATATTATATGATGGTACAGAACATAAATACATATTAAATCATTTGTGCTGTCTTTTCTTTTTTTGATTTTATTGTAGGCACACTTACATGATATATGATTGTACAGAACATGATTAAATAAATCAATTTTTATTCTTTCTTCTCTTTCTTTCACTCTACTGTATGTGTACATGATTAAATACAATACTTCTCCTCTTCTCTCTCCTCCTATCTTTTTCTCATCTTCTCATCTCTTGTCTCCTCTTCTCTCTGGTCTTCTTTCTTCTTTTCTTTTATCTCTTCTTTCTTTTGTCTTTTCTTCTTTTCTCTCTTCTGTTCTTTTTCTTCTCTTTCTTTCACTCTATTTTAGGTGCACATACAAGATACATGATTGTACAGAACATAAATTAAATAAATCAATTTTAAATCTCTCTTTTTCACTTCTGTTCTTCTCTTCTATTATTCTCTTCTCTCTTCATATTTACTCTTCTCTCCTCTTCTCTCTTCTATTCTTCTCTTCCATTCTTCTATTATTTCTTCTCTTCTTCTCTTCCATTCTTCTAAACAAATGTGTTGCCAATGTAAATGTCAAGTCGTCAGCCTGTTTTTACGCTGTACAAGGAGCAGCGTTCAAAGTGGATGGTGGCGACAGCTAGGTATTTTATTTGATGGATGTGTAATAATTTTTCCATCCAGTCGGTGGATTTCTTTCACTTTCAAAAAAGTTTTGTCCCTTCCATAATAAGGCCTGATTTATTAAATATATATTTTATTTATTGTTTATAAATAAAGGTTCTTTTAAAAGTTTTACAATACCCTGTTCTGCCAGAAAAAGCCATCTTCTCTGTTTTCATATACCTGATTTATTAAAT
>NC_092862.1:26188062-26250680 GCF_032062135.1 Pyxicephalus adspersus
TCTCGTCTTCTCATCTCTTGTCTCCTCTTCTCTCTTGTCTTCTTTCTTCCTTTCTTTTATCTCTTCTTTCTTCTGTCTTTTCTTCTGTTATCTCTTCTGTTCTTTCTCCTCTCTTCTCTTTCTTTACATGATATTTGATTGTACAAAACATGAATTAAATAAATCAATGTTAAATCTCAATTCTCTTCTTCTTTTCTATTCTTCTGTCTTCTCTTCTTCTTTTCCATTCTTCTGTTCTCTCTTCTCTTCTTTCTTCTTCTCTTCTCTTCTCCTATTCTATCTTCTTTTCTGTTCTTTCATTCTTCTCTTTCATTCTTCTATTCTCTTCTCCTCTTCACTCCTTCACTTCTGTTCTCTGCTCTCTTCTCTCCCCTTTCTTTCACTCTATTGTTGGCACACTTAAATGACATATGATTGTAAAGAACATGATTAAATTAATCAATTTTAAATCTTAATTTTCTTTCTTTCATTCTACTGTAAAAGTAAATGATTAAATACAAGATGATTAAATAAGTAATGATTAAATATATGATGTACATGTTTTTTTTCTCTTTTCTTTTTTTTACTCTATTGTAGACACACTTACATGATATTTGATTGTGCAGAACATGATTAAATAAATCTTTTTTAAATCTCTCTTTTCTTTTCTTTCTCTAGTCTAGGCGCACTTGCATGTTTGACCACTAGGTGACACTATTGTCCTACATTACATGGTGCGGACAGCAATCTGCGTACACATGAGCAGCTGCGTGACGTCATGATTTCGCGCCTGCATATGCAGAGCTGGAGGCTGCAGAGCAATGTGGAAGTTGGAGAGGGAGAGTGGAGGTAACTCTTACAGGATGCACCGGGCTGTAACGCTGAGCAGTGACAATGCCTGGCAGGCACAGCATGAAATAGTTCGTGTGTAGCCAACAATGTTACAGCTGTGTTACTGATCACATTAAAGAGGACTTGTCATGCATGCATTTCCTGTTGTGTGAGTGCTATCAGTTCTCTATGGATAGGTGTGTGCTGCGTAGTGAATTGAGAAACAATTCTCTGATAATATAAGTCTAAAGAAATGATTTTCTAACATTCTGCACAGGTACTCTTTATTTGTGTTGTCCTTGTGTTAATAATAAACAGGATTTATATAGCGCCAACATATTATGGAGCGCTGTACATTAAATAGTAAACATTGTTATATTTCATGATTTTAAAGTTGAATTGTTTATCCGCACAGAATGTGTAGGTGATGAGTCCCTTTATACAGATATCCTAGCAAAAGTAATGCAAAACTGTTATTCCTCCCTCCCTCCCCTCAGGCAGGTTGTCTTGATGTCGCCTTCCATTCTGCCCTCCCATTTACCCCCCATATTCAGAACATTTCCAGGTCCTGTCACTTTCACCTACGTAACAACTCCAAAATCTGCCCCTACCTGTCCCCTGAGACCACCAAACTCCTTGTACACGCTCTTATCATCTCTTGTCTGGACTACTGTAACATCCTTCTCTCTGGTATTCCACTAACCCGACTCTCTCCTCTACAATCTATCATGAATGCTGCAGCCAGACTCATCCATCCTTCCCTCCGCTCCTCTTCCGCTGCATCTCTTTGTAGTTCTCTCCATTGGCTTCTGTTTCACCTTGAAATCAAATTCAAGCTCTTGTGCTTTGCCTTCAAATCCCTCCACAGTTCTTGTCCCACTTACCTTTCTGACCTGGTAATATAATACTCCCCCAGCCGCTCTCTTCACTCCTCCAATGACCTACTACTGACTTCCTCACTCATAACCTCTTCACACGCACGGCTCTAAGACTTTTCTAGAGCTGCTCCAATTCTCTGGAATGATCTACTTTGTCCTATTTGGCTTGCTCCTACTTTCTGCTCATTTAAAAGAGCTCTTAGAACCCATCTTTTCAAACTTGCCTACCCGTCTTCTTCTGTTTATTAAACCCTCACTACTTCCCACCACTACATATCTCCCCTCCTATTGTGCGTTACTTCCCCCCACCTACTAATTTGTAAGCTCTTCGGGGCAGGGTCCTCTCCTCCTCTTAAGTCATTGTCTGTACCTGTCTTTCATATCCAACCCCTATTTAAAGTACAGTGCTGCGTAATATGTTGGCACTATATAAATCCTGTTTAATAATAACTAAACGTGTGATACTCACCCATTCCTGTACTGTCTCAGGACAATGCTGTCTTCCTTCTACATTTCTTCCTGGAGATGATCTTTGGCCATCTTGATCAGTCAAGTTGGGATGATGTATCTCCTGCAATGGTGTTCATTCATTCCAGACATGGGCAAGGAAAGTCAGGATTGTCAGGCAACCAATGCTGATCTACACATGTGCACTTTAGCCAAATCTGACAGCTGGGCAGTGATCAGGCAGTAGGAACCATTATTATAGTAGGGATATCGCCTGCCCGTTTCTGCAATTCTCACTGGCCTGAATCACTCATGATCAAATAGGACTTTAGTTTTACTTTAATATATATCAAAAGTCAACACTATATATGTTTCTAGTTTGTATATAGAGTATGAAGGTGTTAAAAGCCCTGGCAAACTTTTTTTTTCTGTGTCCTATTTGGGATAGTTTCCTTCACTTCCTGCCCCAGAGTGTTAAGTGATAGCAAAATTAGTGTTATTCAAATTTGCTGAAAAGAAGCAAGAATTTAAATCTGGAATCTTTAGTTCATGCTGAGGTTTAGTTTGCCATCCACTTGGTTGACAAAGTAAACAAATGTGTTGCCAATGAAAAAGTCAAGTCGTCAGCCTGTTTTTACGCTGTACAAGGAACAGCGGTCAAATTAGTTTGTGGCGACAGGTAGTTTAATTGATGGATGTGTAATCATTTTTCCACTCAGTCTGCGGATTTCTTTCACTTTCAAAAAAGTTTTGTCTCTTCCATAATAAGGCCTGATTTATTAAATATATATTTTATTTATTGTTTATAAATAAAGGTTCTTTTAAAAGTTTTACAATACCCTGTTCTGCCATCACTCTACTGTAGGCGTACATGATTAAATACAATATTTCTCCTCTTTTCTCTCTTTTTCTCATCTTCTCATCTCTTGTCTCCTCTTCTCTCTTGTCTTCTTTCTTCCTTTCTTTTATCTCTTCTGTTATCTCTTCTGTCTTTTCTTCTGTTATCTCTTCTGTTCTTTCTCCTTCCTTCTCTTTCTTTCACACTACTGTAGGCGCACATACATGATATTTGATCCTGATATTTGGCCTGATTTAATAAATATATATTTCATTTATTGTTTATAAATAAAGGTTCTTTTAAAAGTTTTATAATACCCTGTTCTGCCAGAAAAAGCCATCTTTCTTTTCTGTTTATTTATACCTGATTTATTAAAGCTTTCCAAGGCTGAAGAGGATACACTTTCATCAGTAAAGCTGGGTGATCCAGCAAACCTGGAATGGATTTCTTAAAAGTCATTTGTTAGCAAATATTTTCAATCCTGGACCGATTCATTCCTATTTTTTTGGCGTACCCAGATTTACTGGTAAAGTGTATCTTCTCCAGCCTTGGAGAGCTTTATTTAAGTCAGGCCTGTAGTTCCAGTAGCTATGTCCATAGTAAAAGCATCATAATATTATGTTCAGTGACCCCCCCCCCCATTTGGTGCACAATAACCATTGGCAAAAGTGATGTGAAATCATTCTGTGCATACCCGAGATCTCGAGCATGCGCAGAAGAGGCATTTTCCATCCTAGGGGAAGGCGATGTTGATCTTACACATACGCAGTGAGATCGGCTCTCTTTTTTTTTTTCCCCCCTTCACGGCAGCTACGTCACCCAATCTCACACCTGCACAGTGCGAGATTGACCAAGAAAGAAGACAGAAGAAGAAGACGGAAGTGAAGACCTAATATGGTGGGGCCCATTGCTTCCATTGTGCCGGTACAAAGAGGAATTCTAGCACAATACTGGATCAGATGGAGGGAAGGACCAGCACCATCGAGGGACCTGTGGGTTTAAAGGTAAGTGTCATTTTTTTTTTGTTTTTAGTTTAATTCCAGTTTAAATCACAATTGCTTGAAAACTTTGGATTTCACAAACCTTTGAAATCACTTTTGCCAATGGTTATTGTGTACCAAGTCGGGGGGGGGGGCACTGAAAGTAATATTGTGATGCTATGTGCATCATCTATGATGCTACTATGCTCAAGTGAAAAAATTACTAAAAATCATTACAGTATTGCTAAACATAATATTGCATTACTTAAGCAGAACTAAACCCTCTTGTATGCTCACCTGTCCTAGTTACTGTTATTAATAAACAGGATTTATATAGCGCCAACATATTATGCAGCGCTGTACCTTAAATAAGGGTTGCAAATGACAGACAGGTACAGACAGTGAGACAAGTAAAACTGCCAGTTCTGTCACCTCCATTCTTTCTTCTCTTCCTTGAATTCTCCTTTACTGCAATAAAGCCCTGCCTAATGCAAAATTTTTAAATGTAATAAGATTTTTTCACTCCTAATTAGTAGTATTTGAGTCTAACTTCTTTTAGATAGTGTCCTGGTCGAGATTCGAACCTGGGACCTAGCACTGCAAAGGCCGGAGCACTACCTTAGAGCCATCATGCTGCCCAAACCCACAGACTAGTAATTCCCCAAAATCTCTGATCTAGATGTTAGTTCTTGCTTGTGAACAGTTTGATGCAGTTTTAAACATAACACACTAAATAGTGGTTCATTAGGATTTTATTAGGGTACATCAGGATTTGACTGAGAAATGATAACGGTTAAACCAGGTTTAGCGGTTAAACCAGATAACCAAGGACACCTTGATATAGCCTATATTGTTTATAATGTTCTATTGCTTCTAATGTTTGTAATTACAATGTTGTAGCCTAATCATAAAAATGTAAACAAAAAATTGTCTTGATAAAAGTATTGAGTCACCTTTGCAAAATTTTCATTTTCATTCTGTCTTTCCTTTTGTTCTCAGCACAGCTGTATCACTTTCTTAGTGGCACTGAATATGTAGTGGGACGTAAGAACTGTTCAATATTGATTGAAGATGATCAATCCATCAGCAGATCTCATGCAACGTTCTCTGTTAGCCATCCGCTCTCTAGTCTGGTGAGTTTTAAGGAAGAAAGAACACTAGCAAATCCTCACTATAGGAAAGTTGTGATAACAAGAAATCTTGTGAGAATGTCCATTGTCCTCTGTGTGTGCTGGACATTCAAAATTTTTTGGCAGATCAACAGATGTTGAATTGTACAATCAATGCCAGGATTTACAGAAGATGTACTGTGCTTTTACTGCAAAAGTAATAATTTTTACTTAAAGCGAAAAGTAAACCCGAAACAAAAAATCACACTTACCTTCAATCCGGCAGATCAGTCTATCCGTCGGGAGGTTTCTTTCATTGAGTCCCTGGTATCTGTCTTCGGACCAGAGCAGAGGGAGCGCCTAGCGTCGATATTCTTTCCTCTCTTTTGGGTTCTTCTTCCTGCATCACCCGATCTCGCACTGCGCAAGCACGAGATCGGGTGATGTAGTTTGGGCAATTTTTTTCTATTGACAAAAGGGCTCCTTCTGTGCAGGCATAGAAGGAGCAGCCAGAGCCTCCTGGGAAGCGTGACGTAGGTATCCCGGAAGGCCCTGCGATCCCATTAATTCTTAATCACCTAGGCCAGGAGTGTCAAACTCTGGCCCGCGGTCAAAATTTGGCATGCAACATCCTTTTTTTGGCCCCCAAAGAAATCCTAAATATCAATTGCAGCTGGCCTGCCGCTGCAATTCATAATAATGAGGTTGTCTACCCTTTTATGTAAAGTAAAAATTCTGAGTTTAGGTACGCTTTAAGGAAAAACATCATCAAGCTCCATACACCTTGATATGGCTAGGCACACTAAAAAGGCCATGACACATCACACATAATTTCCCCTGCATGTCTATGCATTCAGAAAACCATGAATAAATGCAGTAGTACCGTGTTTCCCCAAAAATAAGACCTAGCACTATTTTGTAAACCTGCCCTAATATAAGACCTACCCCGAAAATAAGACCTAGCATAATATGTTGGCGCTATATAAATCCTGTTTATTAATAATAATAATAATAATAATAATATTAATAATAATATGTGTTTGTCATCTAAGCTCCCTCTCCACCTTTCTGCTGTATGGGTCTACCCAGGGGCTAAATTGGGTGAAACATATGACTGCTCCTCTTCATTTGACAGTGTTTTGGTCTGACAGTAGGTAGAAGCTCTGTCATAGGAGAGCTCAATGCATATTTTGCCTACAAGCCCTGTTCTGTTAGAGGAACAGAGGATGGGCTCAGACTTGGAAGGTCAGCAATGACCTTCTTCAGCAAAGAAGATTGAATTGCTGAGTTTAGATATTCAATGAGCAAAGTGATCATGTCATGTATTTCATTGTTTTCTCCAATTGTTAAAAAACAATCATTCAAGCTTCTTGTGTAGTTAATCTACATTTTTTCTTCCCTCTCACCCAGAGTAATATATGAGCCTTTGGTGGTTTGCTCATCCTGTTTAAGCAATTTAGAGAAGAGTTCATTAAACCAAGCACTGCAGCTACTTGGAGGCCATATTGTAAACAACTGGACAGAGAAATGTACCCATCTGGTTATGACTACAGTTAAAGTGACTATCAAGGTAAGTCTTGTAGTTAGAAAAGAAATTGCTTTGTCCTTTTCTCTGCCATGTGCTGCTTTCCATTTTGCACCTTAGGTGGCTGAATGAAATTTGCATTTTTTTATATCATGGCAGCCATAAATAAAGAATTTTTAGGTGGCCATCAATGACAGCGTTTTTTTATTTTGGTGTCACAGCTGGACCCTTCCCAGGATGCAGAGATCTAAACAATTTAGCATGTCAATACATTTTGTTCTTTGGTATATGCTACCTCATAAATTAACTTTCCTGGCTGTGGTTTTCTTTGTTCATTTGTCCTGTCTTTGCATTTGCTTTTTCTGTTCGGTGCAGGAGAGCAGCAGTCACCGAACCGGTAACCCGCAAGAAAATTTTGGTGGTCCGCAGAAAAATTACCTGGCCGATTCACCCCCAACAAGGTCCTTCTCTTGACCCTCCTGATCATGTCCCCCATAGTCATAGCCCTGCCATGCTGTCCCCCCAGGATGTTTAGCAAGCAGGTCTGAGCCTGTGATGGGAGAGTGGGTGGGTTCTGGCATCATGACGTTATCTGGGGGAAGTTTCTTCCCCTTTGAGTGACACACAGCTCCTCGTGTATGCGCAGGATTTAAAATGATGAATAATGAATTTAGTGGTCCCTGAGGTTGGGGACCACTGCAGTAGAGGACCACATTTTTGTTTTGGAGTGATATGGTAAAGTGGGACTGTTTATGACAGTATCAAAGTGGTGACTGATTTAGGCTATTTAAAACAAAAACAAAAACCCTTCACTTGTGTTGAGTTTAAAACCTAAGTGTAAGCTTGAGAGTTTCAAATTAACCAGCAAACTTTAATTAGAACAGTGGGTTGCTAGGATGGAGAATGAGGATGACAGCTAGGACCTTGCAGGTCTTAAAACAGGTAGTGGCACCTCCTTTGTTTTTTTTTTTTTTGACCTATAGCATGTATTGCTTTTCAGTTAGAACTTCTCTAAATAATACATGTTATTTCCTTGTGTTAAGTTCCTAGTGTACCATCCATTTACAGGTAGTCCCTGGGTTAAGGACATCCAAGATACGGACACCTCCTAGATAAGAAAGGGGCTTTGTTGCTTGATCTTTATGCAGCCTCTTGTAACTCTTTAATGACCAAGACAAACTCCATAAAGGCTCCATTGAGGCTCCATAAAGATTTTTTTTTTGCTTTGTTTGTAATTAACTCACAGTGAGGAATTATATACAGTAACTGACACCACGCTGCCTAATAATATTTTGAGAGAAACATCTGTCCTAATTGCATTTATAAAAATATTTTACCTGTTCGCACTTACATACAAATTCAACTTAAATCGTACCTATACTCATAATTTTGAATTTACATAAAACAGTAAAGAACCCTTTTATGTAGGGTAAAAATTCTGTTTTTTTTTTTTTTTTTGTGCAAAAAAAAAGGGTGCAGCCCCTAATTTGTGGCTGCCTAGGTGGTCAAGAATGAATAGGAGCGGAAAGCCACCTGGGATACCTACGTCAGGAGTCCTGGAAGGGTCTTGGGCGCTCCTTCTATGCAGAAGGAGCCTTTTTGCTCAATAAGAGAAATTTGCCGATCCCACGCATGCTCAGTGACATCGGCAATTTTTTTTTTTTCATCCTACGTCACCCGATCTTACGCCTGGGTCGGGTGACATAGGATGAAGAACCCAGAAGAAAAGACGGAGATGGCGGCACCCGGAACGCCAGCTCTGGAACGAATGTTGGGACCATGAGGGACCAGATGCTGGACACCCCCGGAATGATTGGTCTGCCCTGTGGGATTGAAGGTAGGTGTGTTTTTTTTTTTTGTGTGTGTTTTTAGTATAGTTCCTCTTTAAGAACAAACCTTCAATCTCTATCTCGTATGTAACCCGGTGACTACCTGTATATATAGAATATTTACAGTATGTGAATTCTGAACTTCACTGAAAGCTCATCATTGTGAGCCAAGCTAAGCCTGCAGGCAGTAATATAGTAACAAGCCAACAATGCAGCTTTTATTTCCCTATTTAATTAACACTTGAGAAATGTTCTGAAGGAAAGCACTGAAAAAGATTCAAAACGAAAGACAAGGGCGGACATTTCTTTGCTTTTAAATTAGAATGAAATAAGTGGATTTGTTCTGCCAGCAAAAAAGTTTAAAAAAATGCTTTATGTAACTATGACGTTTGCTCATACAATGGCACAGATAGGAACACACAACATACTCACACGTTTCATTTTCCTGACCGGATATTAGCTACTGTTTATTGTTATGTGTTTCCTCTGTTGACATTTCCCTTCCCAGCTGAGTCTGGGATATTTCACACCAAATAATGAGCAGGTCCTCATCTGAAATTCAATCTCTGACCTGATTCAGATATTGAGGGCAGCTGGAACACAAATAGCTGCTGCGATGTCTGGATGCTCTGAGGCTTGAAATGATTTTTATATTTGTTTATACTTGGTCATTTGTATAATGATACCACACTTCCTCTCACTTGTACTTGTTACTATTTGCATGGTTGATATTTCTCTGCTTTTTATAATGGAGGATATTTTCAGAATTAAAATGCACCTGTCATCCCACAGCAGGGAAGGCTGCAATTTTAAAAACATTTTTCATTTGGGAAACTGTATTAGGTTTCTTAAGCTTTGATTGGTGATGTACCTCTATCACAGACTTTTCAGTGTCTGAGTACCAGGTTTTATTCTACTAAAACTTGTTTTATAACACAGTTTGTTTTTTATGCTCTCTTGAACTTTGAGAAGTTTGTGTTTTTTTGCTTTATGTATAAATCTTGAGCACCCATTAAATTACCATGTGCCACATCTCTGTACTTTCTTTATGGTTCATATTGAGTGTTCAGGCATTTTTAATTTAAATGGCTATAGAAACCAATATTAGGAAGATCATTATTTTACTAATGTATTTATCTTTCTTAAAAAAAAAATCATATTATTGGTCCGCAGGATTTAAAATTACGAATCTACTGGTCTGTGAGGTCCTAAAGGTTGGCAACCGCTAACCTAAACAATGCAGAAAAAATTGCTTGTTTACAGTCAATATGAGCCCTTATTTTGGTCAGTGCTGTGCTATATGGGTACTTCCAAAAATAACCAAATAATCAATTCTCTGGAAACATTGACCTTGTGACATCTGTTACCTGTGAAATATTGGCTTTTTTCATTTTATATCAATGTGACAAAATATTTGTGTTCTATACTGAAACCTTTTGATTTGCTCTATATAGGTTTGGCCACACATGTTGTAAAATTTTTGGTATGTGAGTTGTTGGAAAAGGAAAACCAGACAACATTACCATGTTAAGGTTTTATTTGTGCCCCTCTGACAATCCTTACCTACAAAGTTAACATTTAGAGCACTCTCGCTCGTATTCTGGTCAAAAGTATCGGAAATTAAACGTTATTGACATTGCTGACATTCCGCCATTAGCTCTTACACGCGGCTACTATATTATGTTCAGGAAGCAATATAACAAATCTGTACTGTATCATTTACTTAACGCAGCAAAAGCCTGTATACTGGCGTTTTGGAAACAATCAACTCCTCCTCCCATATTCCATTGGATAGGTTGGGTAAATGACATAATGGAAATGGAAGACATGATAGCCACATACAACAACCGCTCAGAAAAAAATAATCAAACCTGGTTTTACTAGTTTCAATACAAATACTCAGATGAATATGCCCTGTTAATGAGAGATGCCTCTTCTACAGCACCTCCTGATCACAATAGACAATCGTGGTTTTTGCCTGAGGATTTAAAGGAAGTAATATGCAAGTAACTATACTGTCACTTTCCCCTCCTCCCCTCTCTCTGTGCCCATAACCCCCTCCCCCCTAATGTTCTCCCCACAATCCCAGTTACCCCCCACTTTCCGGTTTGTTTTTTCTTGTTAAAAATAGAAAAACAATAATGCAACCCTAGAGATAGGGAATAGACTGCAATAATAAAAAAAAAAATGTTGTAGCATTGCATTCTTTATTGTAGTTTGTTTGGTTGCAATTAAAAGTAAATAAAAAAGAAAGTAATATTTGGAGCCTATCCTGCTTGGTCTGTGTAGCAAATTTTAGCTTGGTATATTTTAGAGTTTTACTGCTCAAGTGTTTCTCTTGCACACTGGCTTCGTCATATTAACACGATGTGGAACAAATGCTGGCCTGTGAACAACATAGGCTCGATTTGCCTTGCTTTGCAGTACAAATTATCTCCAATATGACTTGCAGAGTTCTTGAAAACTCAAGGCAAATCAAGGTAAATCCAACCTCAGAGCAGTCATCTACACTGTACAATTATTGTAAATGGGAATTTGCTGACCTTCCTTTGATAGATGGTTTTAATGTATATGAAACATAGGTAAATATCTTACAGAAGCCATTTTACATATTTTTTAAGTGATGTTTTGAATACATAAATTACTTTGTCCGCTATAGAATATTTTTATGTTCTTTTTCAGACAATATGTGCATTAATTTGCTGCAAGTCCATTGTGAAACCTGAGTTTTTTAGTGAAGTGATTAAAGCCATCAAAGGAAAACAAGTACTACCTTCACTTACAAGGTATTTCTCTAAACATCTGACATCTGCAGACTGATTTGTGCTGTGGTTGATGTGTGGTAATGAACATCAATTCCACATAAAACCCGAACCTCACTTTTAGACCTCCAATTTGCTTGCTTTGAAGGGCATGTCAGTTAAGCATGAAAATATTGTATGTATACTACCTGCTAAAGTGATAAAGATTTCTTCCACTCATTCACCTTGTGCAGCAAGCTACTTTGGCTCTGAATTTTCTCTGAATCTTAAGAGCAGGCCATGCATGCCTACTGAACACCAACATCTGTAATGCTAAAGGAGGAATCTTATACAGGTGGCACAGTGACTCAGTGGTTAACACTCTGACCCTTGCACTGCTAGGTTTCAGGTTTGAATCTCGGCAAGGACACTGTTTGCATAGTCTCCCCATGTTTTGCGTGGGTTTCGTCTGGGCGCTTTTGCTCCCACATACCAAAAACATGCAGTTAGGTTAATTGGCTTCCCCCAAATTTGACCTTAGACTGTAGTCTAGACTGTAGTAATGACTATGGTATGGAACTTTAGATTTTGAGTTACTGATATGACCATATGTTTGCGCTAAATAAATACAAGTTAATAATAATAATACTGAATGATGTGTTAAAAAAAGCTTCAGCCTCTCAAAGCATAGAAAAAATTCTCCAGGAGCTGGAAGCAAAGTCAGTGTCCATTTTGTTTTATTTTCAGTCTATGTTTTATATAGTCGACATGATGTCTATGAGGTTTTCCTTGTGGTTATGTGTGGAACATCTACCTGATGTCAAAACCTTCTAAGTAAACTACAAAGAGCAGCTTTGGGATAATTGTCTTTCAGAAAATGTTACAAACAACTTTATGTATTTTTAGTATAGGGATTCAGCAGAAGATGAACAAGCTTTACTAGGTAAACAGCAATGTAGGAGTCAGGAGGGTTATGTTCTTTTGAATGTGTCTAAGTCTATGCTGGTAGTATTTATAATCCCCTACAACGTATTTAGAACATTTCCCTTTTTATTTTTTCCTCCAGCTATGTTCCAATAGTTGATGAGCCTTCCCTACAGAATGACTCCTTGGATGTCTCAGAAAATGAAATGAGGAAAACAATTTTCAAAGACAAAAATTTTCTCTTCTTGACAGCCAAGCAGGTATGTACTGCATATGATATTAGGGGGTCTTTATTTTATCTATATATAGTCTCCTATTCAAGCTTTTTCTGCACACCATTTGTTCTGTACTGTACATAGTGCTTATTTTCTATATTGTGACCATACCTGAATAAGTTGCCACTTGTCAGTCATGTAACTGCCCTTTCCTCCATTTATATTTTTTCACCTATTTGGAACAAGTATGCATATACGGACTTCCGACATATGCATTCTTGTTTTAGGTTAAATTACCTAAATGTCATTGAATCAAGAGAGTATATGTCTTTTTCAGAATACTAAACATAAAGGGCCTGATTTAAAAAAGCTCTCCAAGACTCCAACACTTTCATCAGTGAAGTTGGGTGATCCAACAAACCTGGAATGGATTTCTTTAAAGTCTTTTGCTATCACATGCTAGCAAAAGTTTTGAATCCTGGACCAGATCCATTCCAGGTTTGCTGGATCTCCCAGCTTCATTAATGAAAGTGTATCCTCTCCACCCATGGAGAGCTATTAAATCAGGTTCAAAGTGTCTGTCAAAAGAAGGATTTCCTATAAGACTGAGCCTTTCAGATTCCAACTTACATAGGAAATGTTTCTGCTGAAAAATATTTGTGCTCTTGCAAAATATGATCCATAATAATGCTTCCAGGTACAGGGAATGTATGTATGCATGTATGTACTTCACAGGATCTTTTAGTTGTCTGAAAATGAAAAAAGGGCACATGAAACAATCACCAATTGTCCAATCACCAAAACTGCCAGTTTGATATCATAAGCACTAACAACTACTATTTCTAACTTGGTGGAGCTGACTTTCTCACTGGACTTCATAAAGTTTGTCTGTGACATTAGGTAAGAAAACACATTTAACAGTAACTTAGCCTCCCTAGCTGTCTAATTCTGTCCAAATTTCCACGCAAAAAGCGGTACAATTTTTTGCATGGAAATTTATTTTTCATTGTAGGCTATAATTCTTAGGCATAACTCACTGAAATTTAATACATTTAACAAATTTAATAATAAACTTTAAATAACAAAACACAAAAATCTGCTAAAAAAAAATAAAATAAAAAAAATGTTTAAACATGTAATGTAAGTGTACAGTAGCATATAATATATATTTATATTATATGAATATTTCTTTGTATTTGACTCAATACAGCTATTTTGTATTGAATCCAATACAAAATTATTTGAATTTCCCTCCGCTTCGCCTACCGGCACCGAAGCATTCACCGGTGTCACAGATCCAGAAGGAAGAACGTGTCCCCAAGACCAGAACCAGCAGGACTCAGGGGGACAGCGATTGAACAAGGTGTTTTTTTTTTTTTTTTTTTTTTTTAGTTAAAAGCGACCCCTGAGAACCCCCTATGTTCTTTAAATATCCACTTTCTGACAAGAACCATAGTGTCTGTAGATTTTAGTGCTGTGTCCGTTTTTAACAAGTTTCACACATTTTGTCAGATTTCCACTATAATTAGATGAGTCTCCCACGTTTGAAGCCTTTTCCTTTGCTTTTTTTTGTTTTCCAAGTTTTTTTCTGGTTATCATGTTAGTATGACTGTATGTAAATTTTAATTTTGTGCAGCACAAGAAATTGAGTCAAGCTATTCACTTTGGAGGTGGCAAAGCCCACCTGTTAGCAGGAGAATTGAACAAGCACCTTCTAGAAAACCCCAACACATGTGTAATCGATGTGGGAACAACAGAATCTCAGCTGTCTGAATCCCAGTCACCAACCTTGGTTACGTCAATCATGAATGTTCTTCAAGGGTGAGATTACAATAAATATATATTTACAAAGCCATGTAAAAAAGAATATTTATTTTGTAAAGTAAAAAGAGACCACAGTACAGTGAGAGCAAAATAGGTTCTTCCTAGGCAGTTTTTGCTTGGTGGATCACTCAACAATTTTTAGTTCTTGTCTGACTGGCTGTCATTAGACAACAGTTCAGTCTGGGCTTTCTACTGAGAGAACTGTCATTGAGTCTGGGCAGCCTGCCCACTCTTTTCTGTTTTTCATCCATTGTTTACCTATAAAATATTGTGTTCCTATAAAAATATACATACGTTATTCCTAACAAAGCATCATCACGTGCATATCACTGAATTCTACACAGTTTGTTTTATGTTACATTGAATATTGGCAGCAGTAGGGACATTCATTATATTACCTTGTCCATAATTTACCCGCAGTCTATTTACCAATCAACGTATTAGAAAATGTATGCCTGTCTGGGCACAGAAAAGACCAGAGGGTTTAGTGAAATCTCTTACCTGTGTAACACACAATATAATTCTTAACCCACTGTAGAGGAAACAATCCTATTTAAAGCGACAGATTAAGAACAGTTTTGCTGGGCCTGCTTCAAAGCAGGGCAATAAGAATGGTAGGCCAAACTTTTATCTACTTTATTACATCTCCAAGTCCCAGTTCTTGTATTTGATGCAGTGTGTCTTGTCTCAGGCTTTTGATGTAAATTCTACTTACAGCTCACCAGGGTCTTGTTCAATTTATGTGATAACACAACACAATGAAACTCTTGTGGATTCTTGTCAATGACATTCCTTGTTCTATTGTGTTACAAGAAATGCTAAACATAACTCTTGTTTTACAGTAAAGGATTGCGAGCTATTCCTGAAGCTGAAATTGGTTTAGCCGTTATCTACATGTCAACAGAAATATATTGCAATCCTCAGCAACGTGCAGGGAATAGAAATGAGACAGGTATGACGGCATTTATTCTACTTTCAGCTAGAGAAAAGTCAAATTGTAAATTGCAATTCTTTGGTACACAGACCCTGGACTGTTGTTAAATGTCAGCTCTGTTGTTTATAGGACAACTATATTGGATATATTAAATCCATTTTATAATCTATTTAAAGTTGGGGTGCGCGTTCAGGATACTGGGGGCGTCCAGATGTATTAGTATGGGAAAGGTGGAAATAATGTCTTCTGTCAGGCCTAGCCAGACTTGCTTCTGCCTGTTTCCAGGATACTTCCAACAATTTCTGTTGTACAAGCTCAGGAGCACAGAAAGGATCCAACAGAGGTTTTGGTGGAAAAGTCTGTGGAAGACAATGTACTATAAAATAATAATCTAAAAATAAGTAGTAATTCTTTAAATTTATTCTGTTCTATTCTGTTATATATAGCAGGTAATTCCCTAGCGTTTGCTTCAGGCACATGGACTTGTAATGGTAGCTCCCAGTGGAGTCTTTGTGGGTGCATTCATATCATACGTACCTAGATCACATTAAGTCATTCTAAGAGGATCTTTTAAAATCCTATTTATACTTTTTACACCCCTACTGCATGATTTTAGTCATTTCCATATAATTTGTTTTTAAGGTCAGATACAAAGATTGACCATAAGTCTTGTTTCTCATCTCACACCTTCCCATCATAACAGTTGGAAATCTTTAACCACTGACCAACACATAAAATAACTTAATAAATATAAATATCTATAAAATCTATATCTACATTACCATAATGATCAGGGGAGTGCTCTTTGCATAAAAAGATTCTCTCTCCTTCTTGGTTAGGAAGCATGAATCCCCCCTTCCTCATTACAGATGTTTATTTACGAGGTAGAAATTTCTTATTGCTCAAGGCATCCCTAGCAACATCAGAAGGAACACCATGTTAATATACAGAAGAGTGTGAAGATCATGCTGTAGAATCTGTGAGTCATCATGCCATGAATAGAACATTTCTAGACATTGCATTGTCTGTCCCACTTGCCACAATTTGTAATTTTTTATTCCATATATGTTTAGATTGTTACGTTTCATGGTTACTAAACTGACTTCTAACACAATGTTTTTTTAGATGGTATTTACCTAGTATTACTAAATTACTGAAGAAAATACATTTTGAACAAATGTGGTGTTGCTGATCATAGTGTTCATTCTGATTTATTTTTTACCATGCTACACCATGCACCATGCTACACATGGTGCACACAAGAAGATCTTTTTGCAGTCATCCGATCAATGTGATCAATGTTCAGATTGTAAATTTATTGGTTTGAACCCCCAAAACCTACACACTTGTACAATATTCTGCCCTTCTGATCATTTTGATATTTTTTTCTTCCTCATTGATACCCTAGTTAGATGTACCAACACATCCAATTGCCTTTACATGTGCATTTCACCAGCAGTTGCTCATGCTTTTTTTTGCCTGAGGTTTATTATTATTATACTTTAACATATATTAATAACATATTAAGCAGTGCTGTACAATAAATAGGGGTTGCAAATTACAGACAAATACAATGACACAGGTGGAGAGGAGGACCATGTCCTTAGAACTGGGAGGGTAATGGCATGTTTGAAAGCTTAGTGGAAGATGCCAGTGGAAAGAGAGAGGTTAAACAGTTCAGTCAGGACAGGGCTCTAAAGTTTAGCCCTTCAGTATACTTTTTGTGTATTCTCATTGACTTGTATGGGGTGAAAAAAACGTCCTGACGTAAGCAAAGACTGCATAGACAGGTCCTAGAGGACTTAAAGAATTGTATTTCTATTTCACCTTAAAAAAGTAACAAGTCCTTCACTGGAAGTTTGATGTCATTTTCTCAATGGGCCCTGCACTGATTGTCTTTAACAGTGCTAATATACAATGATTTTTTACATGAGTTAGATTCAGAGGGAGATCATTTTGTACTTTGTGATTTCATTCTTGAAGTCAGTCTGAACACATGTTAAATGCCTATGTGCACTTTACCTTTTTTAGTAGAAGTTATAAATCAAATAAACGCAGCTGGAGGCTTGGAGTCGGCGGTTCATCTGGTTGTTTTTTGTTGCTTTTCTAAAACAGTTCTTGGCAACTGATCAGCATTAAGGCCAACTATTCTGCAAATATCCTTCAGAAAAATGGTATTGTAAATGCTTTGCTGATTACTAATTTTATTTAATTTTTTTACTGTTTAGAAAAATCCACTAGGTGTCATATAGTTGGATCCTCATTTTCCTCCAGCATGGCTGTGACTGTCAATGAGACTATATTGCCTGTATCCACGTTCAACACTACAGTCTATGTTGCAGATACAGAGCCCCAAGAACAAACTCATAATTGGTATGTTGCCTTTTCAGGAAATGTTATGTGCCTTTAATATGTTTTTTTAAACATTTAGCTATTGTGTCTTTTTTATATAATCATAAATGAAAAATTTATTTTGGAGGATTCCCCTTACAAGGACTGATTTTAAAAATTATATTAGATCTGGGACTCCTAGGTCAGCGTACAGTACTTGTATGCTTGTTATAATATTAGGTGGCATAATATTAATTTATATATATTACAGTGTTCTCCCCAGCACCCTTTTAGCTGGGTGCACCACGGTCACCACTCGGCTATTTTTTGGTTGTTACTGATGAGATTGATAACAATATAGTGGTTGCCACCCACCTACAGTTTCTTGCCACCCAGCTTGAACAAAATTCTGGCTTCAACACTTATATATATATATATATATATATATATATATATATATATATATATATATATATATATATATACACATAGTTCTTCCCAGAGGGTTTTAGCCGGTTGCTCTGCCTGGCTGCTTTGAATACCCCGCCGGATGCACGGATCTCAGTGAGGCTGCTCTGTGTCATCCGTTCAGGATTGCTGCCGATGAGAGGTGAGCACACACAGTTCAGCCTTCATGTGAAGGGGACACAGGCATCCCCACCCCCATCTCATAGCACGAGCTCGGATTTCTGCCTGTGAAATGTATCCACATCTAGCTCTGCGTGTGAATTCTGCATCCTCACAGCTCTGTGTGTACAAACCTCCATATCTCCTAAACTGTATGTCACAATGACCTGTAATTTTCAGGGTGTACAGGGGACCCTCATAGATACTAGTTATTACAATTTTAGCCCCCCAGCTTTAAAGAATTTCAAGATATGGGGGTCACAAATGTAAAAAATTATGAAAATTGAACTTTGGGGTTGCTGTTTCAGAGGAAAGTGCAACTAGGAGTCCTAAATTGAAAATGCAATTTGGGGACCCTGGAGCCACTAACATAGCAAGGAGCATTGGGGTGCGGCCCCTAAATATTTACCTACCTGTCACAAATCTATACCTATGAAACTACTGGTCTGCTTCTCCTCTTTGTACACCAATTTCTCTGAGAGTGGGGGTACAAAACTGAAAATATAGGTGCAAGTGTCGGGCACATTCCCCCCCCCCCTACAATCTCATTACTACAGCCTGTTACCAATCCTAGGTGCCCAGCACTTACCGCCTGTTACCAATCCTAGGTGCCCAGCACTTACCGCCTGTTACCAATCTTAGGTGCCTAGAACTTACCGCCTGTTACCAATCCTAGGTGCTGCTAATATGAGCTAAGCCTAACTTGTTACACCACATTCATTATACTATTACACTACTACAAAGGATTAAACTTAGAACACTAGTAAGTTGGGTCACAATACACGGCAGAGTACAGTTGTGGCAAAATACATAGAATAGAAAAATTGGATATACTAACGGGGCAGGCATTACAAAGTTGTAACAAATAATTGGGAGAAGGTAGAACACTGAAACAATAAGAGGTTACTGGATACTCATGGCATAAACAACATAAAATGTGCATCATAACTGAGAGTAAATGAGGTGGGGCTTTTATGTATTTTTTAAAAAAATGTGAAATCTCTGAATTAGGAATGCTCAAAGCTAAGTGGTTCTGTCTTCAGTCAGTCTAGGGAGATCTGTGAATGGGAGTTTGCAGCTCTCCTCTCACTCCTCATTATTTCCCCTTTATTTACTAGCTTTTAAAGAATATGGTGGCAGCAATGTAATGTTAGTATTTTGTATTGAAGATTGTATTGTTATTGTAATTGTATTGTTAGTATTTTGTATCAATACTATACAGCATTCAACTACTTCAACTAGCCGAGAAATACAGAAAAATCCAAGTGGCCATATTACAAAGTTTACATATGGTCAAACGTTTTCCATTAGATGGATGGAGCATCTATCATTATCAACTGCTTGATCCATTTGTTTCTCCTTTGACACAGTATACCCCTAAATTCCGCTAGATTGATGTCATGCTGGTAAATATACAACTGCAAATGCATCACTAGTGGTGGAATCACCACCACAATACATCATGCTGCCAATTATAACGTACTACCAAAAGTACTGCATTAAAGTAACATCTTTTTGGCCCAACCAAAAGGGGACCACCCCAACAGGATAAAGAAGGTGGTCTGTTAGTAATCCTCATCACCGACCAAATCACTTGTCTGACATGGGCATCTCTTGCCCAAAATAGAGACTTGAACCGTAAGAGGAATAAAGATAAGCTCTAATACATGCATAACTAAGCGCACATCAATCATTGTGTCAAATTTTATATACCAAGCCATTTTATTTTACTATTTTTACCTATATTTTTCTTTAGGATGGATATAAGCAGAGTTCGAGAAGTTAAAGAGACACCCAAAAGCAGTCGTAAACACAACAGCACTAAATCTGATATGTGTGTGGACCGTGATCTGCAATCAAGTTTCAGTGGGCACTGCAAAACTTCTTTGTTTCAGGAGCAGTCAAAGCAACCAGAAAAGAAGAGCCAGACAGTACTGTCTGTAGAAAAACCTCATTCACAAAAAGAGAAGGCCTCACAGAAAATTGTATCTTCTAAGATGCTGGATTATTTTCAGCCGGTCACCAAGAAAAGGTATGTACAAAAGTGGCTTCAGTTATCTAGGTTTCCGTGTTGTTCTTTATGTTAAATATAGTTATAATGCTATTTATATGCTGACAGCGTTTGGTGATTTTAAATTGCTGGGTGAATATGTATTGTACCCTCCTTTACAGGTAATGAGGGTTGACATTTTAGCTATGATGCCAGTTTGGGAAAGTTTGGGCCCCCCTTGTTTAGACTTGCTGGTTCTTTGCTCTGCAAACGTACGACAGAAAGGTGTAACTGCTGCTGGTCTCATTTGATAAATACCATTTTTGGGACTTTAACATTTTCTGTGCCACTATACTTGTTCTGAGTCAGTATATTTAAACTTGTCAAAGTCAGACCATTTCAGCTGACATGAAAATTTTCTAAAATAGCCCAGCAATAGCAGCTTTCTTTATTCTCTCATGACAAGTATACATTAACATTTTTATGGATAGTAAACTGTATGGATATTCTTATAAACTGTTATTAACTGTATATTTCTTTGTTAAATTTAACTGATTGGTATGCATGATAGCTCTAGGTTCCCTTCTACTTTTATACATCCACGTTTCTACGTTACATTTCAGTATGTACCCCTCACTTAAAGTCTATGTTGGCTGTATACCCCTGGTGTAATGCACCCTCTAAAAGCCCTATTAACAGAACCCCATAATTGTATTTTAAAAAGTAATATTTATTTTCAAGCAATCTTTTTTGTTTTAATTAATTTAAACTGTATTGCAATAAAATAAGTTTGCATGCCTAATGGAATTTTACATTACAGTACAATAACCTTTCCTTGCTCCGTCAAGAGCGCCACCACCTTCACTCAGTCTTTTTCTGGGTTATGGATACTTGGCCATCTTTATTGGCCAGGCCAGAATGACTTTCAGGCAGTTCATTATTTCCAAGCATCCCTGGCATATCCCAGCATCCTACACTTAGCTGTGCATGCACCATTTAGTGTTCTTGTGAACAGGTAGGTAAGTATGTTTTATGGCTGAAGGGATAAAGCCTGTCCCTTCTCCAATAAAAAAAAATCCTGCCTGCAATTTTTTAATTGTGAAACTAAAGTTTCAGTAAAAGTGTATCAAAATTTATATACACTTTTTGAATTTAAAGAAGGGTTTACAACTGTCAGGTCTTTTATTTATTTTGTTTCTTGTCTGTGATTTAGTGGGGAGATTTCTTGTCCCAGTGACACAGCAGGAAGTAAGAAGAGTTTACTGGAAAGGGACAGTATTATTATTATTAAACAGTATTTATATAGCACCAAGATATTATGCAGCGCTGTACATTAAATAGGAGTTGCAAATGGCAGACAGTGACACAGAAGGAGAGGACCTTGCTCAAAAGAACTTACAATCTGAGAGGGGATAATGCCCTTGGTAGATAGGGATGATATCTCTTGTTTCTGTGACACCTTTAAAAAATGTGTATTTACTGTCACTTTTTGTACTGGACACAATGGTCACTAGTATCAATAAAGCGGGGAATCTTTCTGGGGAAGGGAGACCCTGACAACTGAAACCAGGCAGAGTTTCTTGCTCTTTTCTACTCTATTCCAAACTAAAAACAACTGCTATAACTCTTTATAATCACTTTATTTGGCATAAATGCCCAGGTTACACAAACCACATGCTGAAAACATATTATTATAACATATACATTGTAAAAGTTGGCTGAATAATTACCACACACATTTGTTTATAAAATATAGAGGAAGATATAAGTTTTACATATCTCATGCACTCAGGCTGGGTGTTTCTGTTTTGACTGCGGTCTCCAGTGATAAAACTTGCTTTCTTTTTGTGTATTTAAAACAAATGAATGGAGTAAATGTTTGTTCATTAATCACAATGAGATCATATAAAGAAGTCAACATTGAAAGCCCATAATATGTTATTTGTAATAACAGCGATATTTTCCCAAAAATATTTAGGATTTTCTGATAACTAGAAAAACAAAGAATTTGTAATGTAGTAAAAAGAAAATGTTCCAGAAGGAGGGAAAATTGAGCCAAAGGAACTTCAGGAAAATTTACAAAAGCTAATATCACTTGTATGTCAGGGAGAATATTTTGTCATATTTATACATTTATATAGAGCTGACATCTTCATGTGAGTTTCAATATCATAGACATTTCAATGTCTCTTACATAAGTGCACAGACTAATGTCCCTTCCATAGATAGTCCTTTGTCATTATCATAATCTAAGATAAACAACATAAAAATTGTCAATCCCCTATATTTTTACTTGCTGCCACATCCCTAATTAAACCAAGTCAAGTAAAACCCAAGACCCCATTGGGACTTTTAAGGCAGCCAACATATTTATAAAATTAAAACCATGTTTATTGAGATCATTATTTAAAAAAAACAAATATTAATAACAAATATAAAAACAAACCTTCAAATATCCCCATTCATATGTACAGTTTTCACCCAAACAAAAAAAGAATACAGATATAAATATCATATATGTCGCAATCGTAAAGGGGACTTACAATGAATGTAGAATGTCAATCATAAATGTGTCAACGCGTTTCGCAGATATGAATTAGCTTCATCAGGAAACAATTATATGCAGAGGAAAGATAAGTACAATGTAAAGATCTAACGCTACTTTTATCTGAATGGAAGTCGTTCAAGGAGGGGGTGCTGCAATCGTATAGGCATGGGTATCCAGACACCACTAATTAAGCTTTGTAAATCGGCTGTGAGGGCCTTAGTCAGTGTGGAAGGGCTTACTATTGGATAAACATCCAAGGCAAGACTAATCTTTCTATTGAAGTCCAAATGATGCCGACACAGAGGAAAAGAATTCATTCCACTAACGTCTAAAAAGCAAATTTATATAGCGCTGACATTTTCTAGTGACCTTTAGAGTCTCTTACAGAAGTGCACAGACTATAATGTCCCTTCTGTAGTCCTTTGTTACTATCATAATCTAAGACAAATTTAGGGGGAAGACAATTAACCTAAATCTTAGAATTTGATTCTTCTCAATATCAGTCCTTTAAATATTTAATCTTATGAAATAACAAGTATGAAAATACATTTTTATTTTTATTTTTATTTTACAGGGATAGAGAGGTGGATGAAGTACCACAATCTACTGCCAAGATAGCTAGAGTGGAAAGCAGTGTCTCTTTAGGTTCAAATCCTGTTAAAGCTATCTCTAAAAAACAATCAAAAGACTCAGATAGGCTTTCTCCTAATGATGTGGATTTAGATACAGAGCCCAATGTGTTCTCCAAAGAGAAATCTGACTTTTCTAATGGGTGGAATAAAGATAACAATGAAGCATCAATGCCAAGTGTGGTGAAAGATGTATCCACGAAGAGGAAACAACCTGATGATGATTTTGTGGACGAGTCTGACTTAGAAAATGATGACATTAGTGATGAAGTGGAGCAAAAAATCCCCAAAAATGATCCAATTAAGGTTAAAAGGCAACGCTTGGATTCAGAAGGAGAGTCTGGAGAAGACATTAAAACAGGGGTGCTGGGAAGGCATATACAAACTACGGTAAGTAATCGGTAAATGTGCCTGGTAATTTGTTTTTGGTGAAATGTAATTATATATTACTTGCTATCTTGTTTCTGGGCAAACTAACAATCTCCCATATAGCCTTCCCTCGGATAAAGCAGTGGTCACATTACTGGTCACATCACATTACAGCTACACTGTAGCTCCAGATCTTCTCTTTGCCTGAGTTTATATTTGGTGTGGTCCTTTTTTCGTCTGTCTCATCTGATCCCAAAGAATACCCATAAAACCTAATAAAGCTTTATTTGACCCAGACTAGTTAGTGTGTCCATTCAAACCTCTGTCCAATGCTAAGAGCACCTACTTTCGGCACTTGAGCATCAGAAGTGGACTGTGAAGCACTGAGGAAGGTGACCTGGTCTTAAAATAATTTTTTTAAAACCTTTGGATGGCCAGGTGTGTGGTGTTACCCGGGGAAGAGTTGGCAGCAGAATGCACTGTAGAAAGTAGACAGGTTGGGCGAAGGCAGGGAGATCTTGAATATTAAGTCCATATTTTTGAATATATTGTGATACCGTAGAAATTTATTTTATGCATTTTTGTAGATTGTTGATATCTGTTTCCTGAAGATGCAGAGTAAGTCCTGTGATGTACATTGTTTGCAAATGTTTTTATTTTTAAGCATTTTGCTTTTTTATTATATGTAATAAATGTTTTTTTTATGTCATTTTAAAAATCATTGAAAATATTTAAAAGTCACATTATTTGGTTATTTATCATATGTGCGTGTGTATCTAAGGGATGTGGCCATGTTGATTTGAATTATCATGTGGTGTTAGCTTTTTATGCACCATGCCTTGATTGATCAGGTCTGTTTTGGCAGCAAAAGTGTGTGTGTGTGTGGGGGGGGGGGGGGGGGGGGGGTGGTTGGGCTAAATATTAGGAAGGTATTTTTAATGTTTTATCTGAATGATATAAATCTTTCTTTGGACAGTTGCTACAAATCCATGGTGACCAGTGGAATATCTTCCCTAGCCTGCTTGTCTGTTGACAGCTGTAAAAGTTTTCCAAGTAATAATGGTCACCGGAACAAATAGGATGAATATGACGAAGACTTGAGTCATAAAATCCAGATGTTTTTTTTCCCCCATACTCAGCTTAGTGTAAGTTTTCACTAGGTTTATCAGATAAACTGATATTTTGTGAGGACAAATCTATTTTATATTGCTCATTAGTTTTTGTATATAAAAAAGTAAGCAATACAGTTGATCTAACTAACATCAGACTGCACTCTGCCAAAATGTTTCATACTTGTGTTGTTTGCTGAGTCTGTGGTGAGCCTTTGTCTGCTTGTCACAATCTATCAGTCACACACATATGCACAGAAATAATATGATCAAATGTGTTCCTGGCATTGGCTTCCTCCAAAGGTATGCTGCAAAGTAGTGACCTGTAAGAGCCATTTATTGGATGGGTAACTGTTCTCACATCAGCGGACTGGCTTAATATATGGTGTTACATCATTACATAAATCTTTATTCACAACTGTTGTTTACTGTTGAGTGCTCATTGGAATTATTCTCATATTCTTTGTATAGTGCATTTAGGAATTGGGTGATTAATATTTTTAACTAGTATTCATATAGCGCCAACATATTACGCAGAGCTTTATACAGTCCATAGTCTTGTCACTAGCTATCCCTAGGGGCTCGCAATCTAATGTCCCTACCATAATCATCTGTCATTTACACAGTCTAAAGACAATTTTAAGAGGGAACCAATTAACCTAACTGCATGGTTTTGAAACAAGGAAAATGCAGCACCTGGAGGAAACCTATGTAAAACTACATGCAAATAGTGTCCTGGCCAAGATTCAAACCCGTGATCTAGCCCGGCAAAGACCAGAGTGCTAACCTCTGAGCCACTATGCCACCAGGCTGGCAAACAATTGTCCCATGTAGTGACACAGCCAGTTGTAAAGTGTTACAGAGATTCTAATCCCTTCCTATTCTACAAATAATATTTTGTTTTTTGCTCTCTACCCCGGTTTTAGAAGACTTTACCTTCTTCCTGTTTAGTTTGACACCTATCAATTATTTGTAACTGAAGGTTAGTTTATGAATAAACAATATGTGATATAAATTCAGGGTTCCTGGATATTTCTTTTTTTTTTTTTTTTTTTTAGTAAGGGGTGATTTTATATATTTTTTGTTGTCAGCAGAGTGTGACTTTAAGCCATATATTAACTTTACTTTGGCAAAAAAACAGATTAGTTTTAAGTGGTTTTGTTGTCCTGGAACATTTATAATTAAAAACATCAATTTGTGTCTGTGCAGAGTTCAGGTTATTCTGACCCAGTTTTATTCAGCAAAGGGATTACAACAGTGAGGAGAGCCATAGCTCTGTGATATGGAAAAACACTCAGGGCTATCTGTTTTTAGAATGACGACAGACTTCTACATAGAATGGAGGACCCATGAGTGGCAATAATACCTTCCATTGCTCATTATAAATGTTTATATACCAAAGCAGAAGGTGAAAGATTATAGGGGGCTTCAATATGAAAAGTGAAGAAATGATTTCTATTTATATCAAAATTTTTCTTCTATATTGTTCTTGATAGGGAAAATGTGATTGGCTACTATGAGCAGTGAGGAGCAGGAAAAAACAAAAAACATATTGTCTATATTGTCTGATATCTATGTTTCATTATTTATCCAATATCCTCTGAAACGTCCTGAATTACCTGCATGATACCAACATTGCCACAATGGCAGCTGACTCACTTATGTCGCTTATATGATCAATACAGTAGAAAACAGAAAATACACTGGGACATTCAAATCCCAGCACAACACAAGTCATCTAGCAATTATAAACTTGTCATTTGTTACACTTAGAACCTGTTACATTTATTAGCCAACATACTTACAATATAAAACACAATAAAAATATTAACAGAGGCCAGTCTGTGGGTGAAGGTGAGAAGTGCTCACCTCTGAAGCCGGGAGTTTGTTGTCTGGAAAGGGTGCTTAGAAAACTTGTGGAAATGCTCTGTTTGTCGTTTTGTATGATCTTTGGGATGAGTTTTATAATCCATGGACGGTTGTTTCAGATCTAAGAAATTATGAATATTCTATACAGTGAAGGAAAGAAGTATTTGATCCCCTGCTGATTTCGTAGGTTTGCCCTCTGACATAGAAATGACCAGTCTATAATTGTAATGGCAGGTTTATTGTAGCTGTGAGAGACGGAATAACAACAAAAGAACCCCCAAAAACCCAATGCTCCAAAGTCAGAGCTTGATGTGCATTGTAATGAGTGAAATAAGTATTTGATCCCCCATCAACCAGCAAGATTTCAGGCTCCCAGGTGTCTTCCCTGTATGCAGGTATTGAGCTGAGAGCTGAGCTCTGTAAGGGAGTGCTCCTAATCCAAGCTTCCAACAGTACCTGTATAAAATACACCTGTCCACAGAAGCAATCATAAAATCAGATTCCAAACTAGCCACCATGGCCAAGACCAAAGAGCTGTCTAAGGATGTCAGGGACAAGATTGTAGACCTACACAAGGCTAGACTGGGCTACAAGACTATCATCAGCCAGCTTGGTGAGAAGGTGACAACAGTTGGCGTGATAATTCACAAATGGAATAAACACAAAATAAATGTCGATCTCCCTCGGTGTGGGGCTCCATGCAAGATCTCTCCTCGTGGAGTTTCAATGATCATGAGAACCGTGACGAAGCAGCCCAGAATTAGTGGGGAACTTGTCAGTGATCTCAGGGCAGCTGGGACCATAGTCACCAAGAAAACAATTGGTAACACACTGCGCCATGAAGGCCTGAAATCTTGCAGAGCCCACAAGGTCCCCCTGCTCAAGATAGCACACATACAGGCCTGTCTGCAGTTTGCCAATGAACATCTGAATGATCCAGAGGAGAACTGGGTGAAAGTGTTGTGGTCAGATAAGACCAAAATTGAGCTCTTTGGCATCAACTCAACTCGCCGTGTTTGGAGGAGGAGGAATGCTGCTATGACCCCAAGAACAACATCCCCACCGTCAATGTGGAGGTGGACACAATATGCTTTGGGTGTGTTTTTCTGCTAAGGGGACAGGACACCTTCACTGCATCAAAGGGATAATGGACGATGTACCATCAAATTTTGGGTAAGCACCTCTTTCCCTTAGCCAGGGCATTGAAATGGGTCGTGGATAGGTATTCCAGCATGACAATGACCCAAAACACATGGCCAAGGCAACAAACGAGTGGCTCAAGAAGAAGCACATGAAGGTCCTAGAATGGCTAGCCAGCCTCCAGACCTTAATCCCATAGAAAATCTGTGGAGAGAGCTGAAGGTTCGTGTTGCCAAACATCAGCCTCGAAAACTTACTGACTTGGAGAGGATCTACAAAGAGGAATTGGACAAAATCTTTCCTGAGATATGTGCAAACCTGTAGGCCAACTACAAGAAACGTCTGGCCTCTGTGATTGCCAACAAGGGGTTTGCCACCAAGTACTAAGTCATCTTTTGCGAAGGGATCAAATACTTATTTCACTCATTACAATTCACATCAAGCTCTGACTTTTGAGCACTGGGTTTTTGAGGGTTCTTTTATTGTTATTCTGTCTCTCACGCCTACAATAATCCTTCCATTACAATTATAGACTGGTCACTTCTTTGTTAGAGGGCAAACATACAAAATCAGCAGGGGATCAAATACTTTGTTCCCTCACTGTATATGATATTTGGGATGCTCTATCTGTATTTGATACCTGAACTTGCCTTACTGTCCAAATATATTTCTCCTGCCATATTTGTTGGACGAGGCCAATACCTTCAATGATATGATCAATTCAGTTGATCTCATATAATTCGAGAGGAAGTGGATTACAAAACGTGTCGAATAAGAAATGAGATTGGCCTCATGTTAATATTTTTATTGTGTTTTTATATTGTAAATGTGTTGACTGATATATGAAACAGGTTCTAAGTGTCAATGACAAGTGAATAATTGCTATTTGATTTTTTGTTATGTGCCTCAAAAGTCCCAGTGTATTTTCTGTATTGATGCTATAATATTAAGAGATGTGGCTGACGAAAAAAATATCTTGAATGAGGTTCTTTACTTTTGACTGTCACTTATATGACTCTTTTATATTGCATGCATATCCACTACTGCTGAAGACAGATGCGCACTATTGACTGAAATCCATGACTTTTCTCTGAGATATAATACATTCATGTTACTGCACCAAATTTATCATATAAATATAGAGTAAATGAGTTACCACAGTAAAGTGTCAATGTTAGTGCGGGAATATCAGCATTAATTGTTTGGCTGATACTAGATATCATATGTTAGACACCCTTGCAGTTGTTCTCAGCTACCCACTTAAGCAACATTGTCGTACAGACTGGGGGGAACATACAACTGGAGAGTTCTCCCCAGCCCCTTTTAGCCAGGCACACAACCCAGTTCTCTTTAGTAACCACTCGGTTGTTTTTGTGTGGTTACTAAAGAGTTGGGTCACTACAGGTCAATACAGGGGCTGCCACCCACCTTCAACTTCTTCCCACCCGGCTTAAAAAAAATTCTGGGTTGAACAGTGAACTGACCCCAGCATTGATCAGAATATTAACTTCCTGGAAGTGTCAGATTCCAGCTAAACTTAATGTAGTGATAAGGAAAAAGAATGTTCATGACTCAACTGTCACCTGTAAGTAGTGGAGATCAGCAGGAAGTATCGGTGAGAGCAGTGGTGGACCTAAAAGATTGACATTCCTGGAAGTCTCTGTGTCCCTGCAGATTGCCTGCAAAGCATTGTAGTAGGTTTATATACAAATTATACATTCTAATAAATCAATAAAAAATACCAGAAATTGAATTTTTATGGCATAAAATGATGGTATGTAAGTGTAAAATACTAGCAAACTTTATTAAATAATATCCTTAAAAAGCATAGTGTAAAACATCAAAAGAAGGCTATCTACAGTATGGACTCAAATTCTTTCAATACGCTTTTTGCTGACATTAATGTCTGCTTCATCAGGGGTTATTTTGAGACATCAGCCCAATTAGGAGACAGTTGTTCAATCCTGTATAATGCTGATTTTGACATTGATGTGATATGTACAGAATGGCAGAAGGGAGAGCAGGATAGGAAAATGCCTGCATTCCAATCCAAGGGAAAGCCTCTGTAATAATGGTGAACTTGTTGGACATTGTTGTGCAAAGAGAAAATTTGGGGTAGAGGTGGTCTTTGACCCCCTCTCTGTGGGACCAGTCTTGGGCTGTTGGCTCCCCCTGCTCTCCTTTCCTGGCATTCTGTATATATCACATTATTGCTAAAAACTAAAGGCATTACACAGGATTGTTTTTGGTATTTAAAATAGATTTCTAAAAGTTTGGGGTGGGGCATTGTGTTTTATGATTGGTTACTATTGGAAAAAAACGATTGTTTCTGGTAAATCAAGTAGGCTTGACATTACAAAAGTTGTATTATATCTTGAAAATCCTACGTTATCAGCTTATTCAAGGCCTATACTGGTTGCCTGAAGTTATTTGTTGTGTTTAAGTTGTTTTATAGACATTTTAAAAATAGTATACAATGTTGCCTGTGAATGACCATTCCATCTATAGTCTGGATCCCCTTAGATTGTATAGGGCTGACTTAACCAGGGAGTTTGGATCCAGTTGTTCTTGAACTGTTCTATCCTCCAGTTTGATCCCGTATAATCGCAGTAGCTTTTATTTCCCCTCGCCATCTAATCTGATCATAAGGTCAGCTTTTAATAAGTCTGTTTGTGTCACATTTTGGCTTTGGCCAGACATACCAGACTATTACAGACTGATTTCATGGCCCTGTCCATTTTCACAAGCTCCACATGAATAGAGAGGGGAAAACTTTCTGCCAGCTTTACATTCCAACAATTGTTGCAGCGATGCTTCAGAGGATTAATTATTTTTAAGTAATGTGGCATACTTTGTTTTCCACTAATTGAAAATTCCATGCACAGATTAGTCACCATTCACAGCGTTTGAATCCTGGTAACGATGCCATATTTTGTTCAAAATGTTTTCATGCTTTTTATTTTTTTTTATTTTTCTCAGACCCCTCGGCAAAGTGAACAGAAAGTTAAAACTGAACCGATAATAAAACAGGAGCCAGAATCCCCGTATGAGGACAAAAAGGTAATTTTGATTGTGGTAGGTATAGATGAGTGTTGGAGAAGCTGTCTGAACTCCTCACAACTGAAACTTCCTCTTGCAATGCGCTACAAATTTTACATGCAAGGTCCTGCTGTACACATATTGCTCAGTCATCAGGCCAAGTTCACTGAAAATTATCTCAGTAGGACTCGAAAACGGAGTAAACCCACACATACACGAAGAGAAAATGCAAACTCCATGCAGATAGTGCCCTAGCCAAGATTCAAACCCGGGACCTAGCACAGCAGAGTGCTAACCACTGAGCCGCTATGCCCCCCTGAAAAATACAATAAACAAATAATCATCAGGACAGCAAGGGCAAACAAATGCCCTTGGTTCTAATTTTTCCCATTTCTACAAAATAATGTTTTGTTTTTTTTGTTTTGCTCTCTATCCCATTTCCGTTGATTATATTGTAGCAGAAGGTTAACACTATGATTAACAAATTTGATATATATGTAGGGTTCCTGGATAACTATTTTTTTCAGTCACCATTTACAGCGTTTGAATTCTGGTAACAGTGCCATATTTTATTTAACATATTGCTTGGTTATCAGGCCAAGTTCACTGAAAAGTATCTGAGTATCTCTGTGCTTAGTTTGCTCTGTGCTTGGTACACTGACAAGCACAGTAAATTGCAAGCAAGGCTCAACCTTCCCCCTTGAAAGTTCAATATACAACTCATTTTACTATGTTTTGTCCCTTGTTAAAGGTCCTAGAAAATACCTGTTTGCCACCCAAAATTGCACCCATTGCTTTAAATTTCCTTGTGAGCGGACACCACACAGTAGTTTTTTTAACTAATTGTCAGTCAAGCTTAGTTGTCGTCTTGCTAAATTACTGAATCCTTGTCCCTCTCCTCTTATCTCCACAACATTGACAATGATTGTTTTCTAGTCCAAGAACTGGAACATCTCCTTGAAGGAAGCTTCATTTATGATATTTTGCATTCTACAAATTGCATTCCAAAAAAAGTTTGGTATTTATAGTTGCTTATTGTAAAGGTTTACATAGACTTTAGGAGTTCATCTATATATTCCCATACACATCATTTGTTCTTGTTCTAAAAATAGAATAGAATCTTATTATAAGGGTGAATGAAGCGGTGCCTTTATCTTCAGAGTCATAGCTTGGCACATTCACATACCGAGAACTGTACGGTCAGCAGTTGTAGCAACTTTTGTTATCCTTAATAAGTGAATGCTAACAGACTGCAGTTCTCCTCATTTTATTATCAGACTTTGTCTCTGATGTGCTGTGGATGTGTTACTATGCACTAGAATCCAAATCTCTGCATGTGTCACTAGGATTAAGAGGAATGAGGACACCATAAAAAAAGGATTGTAGTTCCTTTAAAACAATATTGTATTCCTATGTGACTGTTCTATTTATAAATTATACTCTTTCAATTCAAACTCTGAAAATTCTTTGTGCAGGCTATACGGATGATGATGCACCTGAAGGAAGAAAATGATGATACCCTTCCAAGCAGACTTTTGCTGACAGAGTTTCGCACACTGGTTGTCAGTCAACCAGCAAGATCCAGCCAGTTTACAGCCAATGGCAGACAAGGAAATGGGCCTAATTTTAAAAAATTCAGAAAGGTAATCGGTGAAATGGCCACTGCTTATATTCCAGCCAACTGTGATTTACTCTGCATTGCATTGGCTTCCATTCCAGCTGACCCTCCCATATTTTTGTTGGACCTGGCATGTTTCAATCACTACTACAAAAAAGTGACCTTGGCATCAAATTAGATAGTCAAATGAATAGTAAAAAGCCAAGAAAAATGCTGGAGAAAAATAACTTAATGAAAGAGAGAACTTTCATTTCCTATAACAGCCCAACCTTGTTTGCTCCTCTCAAGTCATTGGGGATGCAAAAGCAGCTTTGTTAACATCTTGATGCAGCTTAGAAGATCAAATGCACCTAAAAGCATGCTGAATTTGCCGTTCTTCCCAAGCTCTAATACACATTACGCTTTAATTGCAGCACAAATACCATATAAAACATGCATATTTGTAAGCATAAAAAAAGGACACGCCATAGGCGTTGCAAAGTATAATCAAGGTGTTTGTTTTATGCAAAACAAAATATTACACTCACAGACAAATGGGAGCATATCACAAGTCTGCTTTGTACCTACTGCTAGAATTACATACTTCTTCCTAACAAGCAGAAACCCTACCTAAATTACTGCAGCAGTTAGGCAAGAAATGTCAGTACTGCATGCAGCCATGTAGTTCATTCATTTTTTACAGGGGTATGGTACATTCACTTTTCACCATGCAGGAAGTAAACAGTAGTAATGGTATATTTTTATAGTTGTAGAACAAATGAGTCTCAAGTTCTTATGGGTGTCACCAGATTAGTGTTCTTCAGAGGAAAACTAGACAAAGTGGTACGAATATTTCGTTAAGTAGTTAAGTAGAGAGAGTCTCCCAGAATTTTGTTCCTGATGTCAGAGGCACCCTGAGTGATTGTAATCCAAGATAAGTTTCAGGAGAAGCCCTTTACATGGTATTTGCTGGGTGTTTCAGCAGTAGAATAGGTTAGCCAGGATGTGGTTGTGGTATCTGGGTATATTCCGGATAACCACCTCAATAGCAAAGGCTGCCTGGTTGGGGCAAGCAGAGGTTGCTGTTCTTGATAGGATGATGAGAATTGGTTTAATTTTAGCAGCCAGGGTTGCTATACCTCTTGTGATCAATAGCAACAACTGATCCAATGAGAGCAGGCAGGGGGCTACTATTCAAGGAAACATCACTAGTTGCTTTTAACAGCGTGGCAGTGGCTACTATTCAAGGAAACATCACTAGTTGCTTTTAACAGCGTGGCAGCGGCGTTCTCTGCTCGGCAGTGCAACTCAACCAGCCTTTGCTGCTGCTACAATCCAAGCTGTCTGAGCTTCCTGGAACAGGAACCCCAGCTGCCAGAACCATCTCCTACTACTGACGTTTCTTTCAGGACCCACCCAGGAATAAATGAATGCCATCACTCGTAGGCTTTTTTATTTTATATGTATATGAAAGGTTACACCCTGGTTTCCCAGAAAGAGTACAAGTGTTACTGGTAAAAGTTTTTTTTTTTTTAAATTAGGTTAATAGATTATTTTTATTTCTTTTACCAGACTGCTTATCCAGGAGCTGGAAGCTTTCCTCATATCATAGGAGGCTCGGACTTAATTGCTCATGACAAGAAGAAAAATTCAGAACTTGAACAGTGGTTACGTCAGGAGATGGAGGTAAAGGAAAAGACTTTAACAATATCAACTTTAAATTGAAAAGAAATTCTATACTGATTCACCTGCATACTAATAAACTGATTACAGCCTTGTTTTCATGGGGGTTAAGGTCAAAACATACTTCATTGTCCTTCTGGATAGTATCACACTTTTGAGTTCCCCTATTTTCCAGTGTACTGTTCACAAATATTATGGTCTCTTTCCCTGTTGACTCAGCATACAATTAAAATTTACTCTTCTCTCGTCCCTATTTCATTAGTGTACAGTTCATACTATCACACTTCTCATTTTTTCAGTGTACATTTCATACTATTTCTTTTCTTTCTTCCACTTTAGCAGTTCATTACAGGGAAGGTAGCCAGGGAAAGTCATCCAGAGACAGAAGGTTGTAGCTGCTAGTGTTGTATTATTTCTGATGCGGTACATATATATCTTTCTGTGTTTATTTTTTGGGACAGCAAACAAAAAACAGATTTATACATTTTATTTCATTGTAGGTCTGGCCATTCCCCAATGACTCGGTTTACAGCAGGTCATTAGTATATAGTGTTCTTTCTGTTATTCATTTCTGTGGCTTATGCTGAACCTAATAACATTACGCTTAAACCTACCAACATTAGCAGCTCCAGCCTGTTTATTACATTACAAAAAGGAGAAGCATAGACTTTCTTTGCATTAATATATAATATAGATGTGTACATAAATGAACTCCTTTTACTGAAGTTTTAGGAAGAATAACAACTTTTCTCAGGTCTCATACAGAAGCTGATTCAGATTGTTCTACAAGCCTTCTATGTTTTTCCTGTTGCCAGGGCACAAAGAGTTTATGCTTTCTTAGTAAAGTAAATGTTCACTTAGCTTAGTACATCAAATGAAGCTGTTGTCAATGTAAAGGTCCAGTCATGTGTAAGAGAAATCAAAGGAGATAGAAAAACAGTTCATTCTTTCCTTGTAGATGATTGGTGCACTAAGTGCACAGTCTGTACACATTTAGTAAATCAGTGACAATGTATTATGTGGAATAGCTCAGTACACAGCTTTTTAAGAGGTTGTTTTTTTGTGTGCTGCATCCTAATATAATTATGCATGTAGGGTCTACTTTAACCACATAATGCTGGCTCACACCACTAGCACAAGATACCTAACTATATGTTAAATGGCACCTGTCATAATAGATCTGAAGATAATTCTATGTAAATTTCTAGGCTGTAAATTTCATCCTCTGACTTCACTACGTTGCTTATGATTAAAGCAGAAGATAGAAATCGCATACTCATTCAAAGTCTATTCTAGGGCTGTCCAACTCCACTTTTCAAGGGCCACATACAGGCCAGGATTTTCATATAACATAGACCAAATTCATCAACTTTTTTATTTGTAAATCATACCAATCATACCTTCCTAAACCTTTTGCTACCTCTAGAAATACTGAAAATATGTGCAGATCCTGGCCCTCGAAGACTGGAGTGGACAGCCCTAATGTAAGCTGTCAAATGGGGGACAAGAATGATAAAATTGGAACCACTACTAAGAGAATATGCCCATGCCCATTGCTGGGCTCTTCTAACAATTACTATTGCTACCACTACTTCTCTCCTTACACATAGCTAAAAACAACTGCCACTACTATACAACAATATCTCTCAGTTAGGATTTTGATCTCTCTATTATCCATAAATAAGAGTATCTTTTAAAAAAAACCCTGAAGAAGCCACAAGGCGAAAGGCGTCGGGTAAAAGACGACCATCTTAAATTCTACACAATGTATTTTGAGCTATGTGACGTTTAGCAATAGAACAGATGTTACTTTCTTTATGTATTTGGTAACTTTCAGAAGTAAAAACCAATTTTTTTTGCCAAAAAGCTCCTTCTTTTGCCTCTATCCTGAACATTTTGTAAAGTTAATCTGGGGCTGGCGTATGATATTTAGTCTGAACTTTATTGGAGATTCTGAGCTTTAGTAATTTCTCTGTTCTAACCTTTTTCTGGGATTCACCAATTTAGAACAAGTGTGCAGCATAGCCATTTTTACTTCTCTAGTGGCATCTGGGTCTGTGGCTCACTATGGCATGAAGCAAGAAAGAGAATGAAAACATCTAAATCTCCCTGTAATCACTGCTGTGGTTATCGACCAAATCATACGTGGTTATGCGCTTTCACTGTATTGGCCATCTTTATTCTAGCACACATTATACTGTTATCTTGATATTCTCCTCCACACCCATCTGCATCAATTTAATATTGTGTAACTTTAGTGCTAAGAGATAACTTGCTGTATAATGATATTTATATAACATTTGAATGTATTGCTGTTTTTACAGGAGCAAACACAACAAGCTAAAGAACAGTCTCTGGCTGAGGATCTCTTCAGGTCAGTATACACATAAAGGAAATTCCATTATATTCAAGCATATATGGCAGATTGATTTTACGGAAATGTATTTGTGGTTTGTTCATTTTATGGTACATGCAGAATCACTTTAATTTGCAATCTAATATCTTCACTGACTCACTCACTTATAAAATCATTTGGACAGCAGTTCACTAAGCCTGGAAATGTATTCTCACTACTGTATTACATATGCCTTATATTACTCTAGTGACCTAGGATAGTCAGTATTATTAATACGTTTTGGAACAGTTTCCAGTCACTGAGGATTTAAGGTTGAAAGGAAGCAATTTGTGTAAAGGTTTCCATTCTTGGTTGATCGTTTTCTGTACCTGAAGAATGGGAAAAAAAATCTAATTTTTTCTGTTCTATGCTAATTAAGTGCCAAGGCACTTATAATGTTACAAAATAAATACCGACATTCATATTTAGACTTACAACGTCTACTACATGTAGTATTGATTGCTTCATGCAGTTTTCTGAAAAGATGACAAAATGTAAAGATTAACTTCAGGCTGAGGGGTAATGTGGAAGGAACTCTTGCCTTCTGTTCTTGTCCTGGCAATGGATTCTTCTACAGAACTTGTACTAATTCCTTCTACCCCAAGTCCTGCAGCTATTGCTAATGTAACTGAGGCACCTGAACTTTTTTGGGACACACAATGAAGCAGTGATTGCTGCAGGACCTGAATGGAGGATCAGAGCTTGGCTCAGGACTGGTCTGGAGTGAAGGCTTTATACTTCAGCTCCTACCCTTTAATAATGCAGTTCTCTTTAAAATGAGTTTTCCTTTTTTTAAGAACACAAATGTACAACATAATCACCATTGTGGTTTTAAATATTTTATGCTCATATATAGGAATCACTTCAGATTTCAACAATGAACCATTGAATTTAAAGCGTCCATATAGCTACATAAAGCAGCCTGTAGAACAAGTTTAATACAGTGGGAAACATGCTGTGAAACTCGCTTTCTGAGCAGAGCCTTTCCTCTCTGCTGGAAAGGTCATTTTCAAACATTTATTTGCAGGTTGCTTCTTATTTACCCTTTTCCCTGTAATGGCAGGGTCCCTTCTACCAGAGGTGATAATTTGAAGATTGCATCCATGTAATGCAAAGCAGTTTATAATCGCATTATTTTGTGCTAATAAAATATTGTGATTTGCTACCCTGCTACAGTGCTAATTTCAGTAGTGTCCTGCAAAACTCCTATATATGTACCTGATCCATTAACTCATAAACATTGAAGCCATGCCAATGCCCAGCATGGCAGCCAGGCAGTTAGTATTTTCTGAAGGGGTCAGCCGAGACAGCCTACATATTTCTTAGTACTGGATTGCTTTGGCCAGGTTTACAGACAGGTGTTATCTAGATTGGTGCTAATTATAATAACTTGGAATAGACACAATAGATATTACATACATTAGATACATAAAGACTTTATTGTTTTTATAAGAGTAGCGCCTGCAGTGGGTGAATTTGAGAATGCTTCTACTACAAGGAAATCTAAGGAAAAGGTGTTGCTGGATAACTGGTGTGCTATCCTACTGATTTTTTAAAATTCAGAATCTGTGTGTAGGTATACGCTGTTGCCTGCCTGAATACCTGTATGAGTGTGCTTTATGTAGAAGAATAACCAGCTTCCATATTTGAGCTAGGAAGCAGCACAGGTTTGTGTTTACCTAGGAACAGAACTGCAGCACTGTGTACTCTTAGGGTGTTTGTCAGAGCCTGGGGAAAGCTGTCCTTCGTGTTATTTTCAGTCTTGTGTGTGCTTTTTCCTTCCTGTCTTCAATGAAGAATAATCAGGAGTTGCCTGGAAACCGCAGCCATCTGCAATTATTTTCTCAGCTAAGTGATGATGCAATTTGGCTGCGGCATTTCCTCACCTAAACAAATAGGGCTCAAAGAGTGACAATGTCTAATTACTTCAGTGCAACATTTAGTAAAGCTCTGTTTGCAGAATGTTTTTTTTTTTTTTTTAGTTACATTTTCATTATTCCAGGGGATAACCAGGCAGTACTGATCTTCAAAGCTTTGCTGCCTGAGATGAACATTTGCAGTTGTTGCAGAGGAGAATTTAGTGTCCGTAGAGCAGTCCACCAACATCCTGTCAGGATAGATCACTTAATGCAACAGGAACGACGCCTTTTGTTTTCTAAAGGGGAGGACGCAGCAGGGGCCACCTCTTGCTCATCCTCCCCAGAACAGTTAGGTGGTTGATAGGTGCATGACCAGAAGAATGTTTGAAATGATTTTCTTTTTGACCTTTCTCATTCTTTGCCCAATTAATTCTGCCCACCTTCTCTGATCACCATAGATTTAATATTTAATTAGAATCTAAAAAAATGTGATCAGACAGGTAAGATTTTTTTATTGCCTGTCTCCTCTGCAAAAAAAAATGACCCGCCTGGTTGCAATTTTTCAGTGTTTGGATTTATTTCAGCTTTAAATGCCAAGTTCTGATTTTCACACATTTTGTTATGGTCTGCCACATGGCGCCATAGCTTTCAGTGTGATCCAATCAAGCTTTGATGCAACAGGAACCCAAGGAAGTCTGTCACAACACCACTTCTTCTTTGTAAGCAACATTTGCAGTTTTAAATGTTAGTGGGAGGAGAGAGATGAGCCAATTTTACCCAAGATATTTAATATATGGAAACAAAATAGCTTTTACCTTTTCCCTGCCAGGAATGTGTACATGGCTGTTCTCTTAGACTGCCAAAGATGTATAGAGAAAGTCAAGGCAGCCACAAATCTAAAACAATCACACTGCTACAATATCAAATGTCATCTTATATTAAAACAATTCCAAGACGACTTTCTTGTCTGTAGAAATGATCGGGTTGACTTTGTATAAAGCCTGATTACTTCTGTATAAACAAGTTGCTCCCCTACTACCACCACTTGTCTAAACTACAAAAATGAGATTGACATTCCGTCTTCTCCAGCTTGTATTATCCAATCCCTTCTTATGTATAACTGAACTTAGATGCACTCAATAACAATCTCTTCTGGGTTCAGTGTCACTGCCATGTGGCAAGCTGGTGCAGCTCAGGGACATTGTGTTCTCTATTTCTTTCTCCAGTACAAAGGGGTTTGTTTAGGACAATCTGTATGACACACAGGTATACATTAGTCTGCTGTTGCATGACACATATAGAGGGTATTCCCCACAAAATGTAATATTAGGGGCTGTTTCTGTATTCCAGTTAAAGTTTTCAAAGTGTAAGTTGCTTTAAAGTTTTCCATGGTGTCACAAAAATTTACTCCTAATGTAAAAATACTGGTTCGCATTTCATTTTTAATAATTACTTAGGCAATCTGGAGAGTGTGATTTTAGTGTATTTTTGGATGAACATCTTGATATAATAAACATTTCAGCAGTGCTTATAGAACATGTATAGTATAGGGAGGGTCTGTAATGTGTAAGTAGCCTATTATATGTACATCACTGTGTTATATGTTGGTGCTATACAAATACTGTTTAATAATATAAAGTACCCCAATTGGTTTGCTTATTTAGGAAACAAGATGGAAATCTGAGTATGGCAATATATAACCACATGTTTTTGTATTACAGGTATATTCCAAAGAACATGAAAAAGCGAAGATAAAAGAAATTCTTGACACAATGTAAATAATTATAGTATGTTAAATCTGCAGACTGCAGAATGGAGCATTGATGTTCTATAGAACCAGCTAATATGTAAAAAAAAAAAAGACTTCATAGCTGGTGTTTGTTTTTCCTGATTCATGAAGATGCAATTTCAGGGGAACAGGAACAGATTTGCTCTAAGCAGCTGAATGTATAATGCTGAGCACTACATGCACCCGAATGATAGCCAACTTAAAGAAAGAAAAAACTTCTACACAGTCCCTTGGGTGGAAGTGAAATAAATGTGTATATGTGCTTTTATAGTTTGGTAGGTGCCTTAAAATCTCTCCACCCAAAACACTTTCTGTAAGATAGAATTAATGTTTGTGATTTGTTTTTTGTTTTTTTTTTGTTACACGTTAAAAAATAAAGTGAGCAGTTGAACCAGCTGTGCATTTGTTGGATTTGAGGGAAAAAAAGAAGTGTTCTTTTCTTGTATGTGTTAGATATGTTCTGCTTTCCTCTAGTCTGTGTTCTGAAATCACCGACATACAGATTATTCCACGTAGTGGGGGGTTTGGTTTCTTTTTAGCCAAGCTTTTTACGTCCCTAGGTTAAGTATAGCAGTCTATAAGCCCTACACTGCACGGATGTTCACCCACTGACCTAAACAGGATGTTAGCTGTTTGGAATAAATATTAATAATAATAACAAACGGAATAAATAATATTAATAAACTTTATCTGTACTATACACCAGCAATTCCGGATGTGTAGATTGACATGATCCTGGCCCCTAAAAATGCAAGATAAAACCCTAATCTTTTGGATTTGTGATGAATATGTCCCATGTTTTCTGAAGGCTCTGTGCTTCTGACTTGTTTAATTGTTAGATATCTGGTTCTATTCCATTTTAAATGCAGTTCTGGTTTAACTGGAGTATACGGTCCCCAAAGTTTGAAATTTTTACGCAGCAGTTAGTAAAAAAAAAAAAAGTCACTCTTTTAAACCAATGGCGAAGCAAGTTTGGAGAAATAGCATATTATTGCAATGTTTCTTTGTCTTTTTTTTCTACCGTAGTTTGGAGTTAATCAAATCATAATGTTACTTTGCCAATGTACATAGATGTTCCAGGAACCCTCTGGCTTTCTGTATGTATAGTCTTTTCTGTCATCTTTTAAAATGTTTTGTTCCTTCTCTTAACATATCAAACCTAATTTAAAAAAATTCTGGAGTAGGATAATAACATTAAAGAAATATGTCTTCCAGGAGCACATTGTCAATATACGGTCTGATTTAACAATATTGGTTGTATGGTCAGCTATGAGGGTGTTTCTAGTACCTCTTAATCCTAACCATCCTCATCTGCTCCAATAAATATGCCAATAAAGGGTTTTGTATTTTGTTTGAAATGCTGTCTAGTGACTTATTAGTCCAGTCTAGTTTACGTCTAAAGAACATTTTCACCTAATGGTATGGAGAGGGGGAGGAGTTCTGGAGTTTTATCCTAATTTAACAATGCTAAAATGCTGCTTCTTCATCAATACAATAATTTCAACTACTGTTACTGGCAGGATTTTTTGCCCTTAGGTAAGAATTCAACAAAATTGGAGGGCAAATCAGCATGACCACTGGAAAAATTTGCTTTTTGGAAGGTATCGGAAACACAGCACAGATTCCCGACTTGTTCCCTTTATGGTATCCATACTGAGGAAGAGGTGGTCTCAACATGAACCTTGGCTCTCGTGCTACAAATTATCCATGCAAGTATTTATTAGATGAAAATATTATGTAGCCTTTTTTCATTTTCAGAAAATGCTCACTGTTAGGCTGTTCGGTTAGTCTAGTTTTTACTTGCCATATCCAGGTTCTGCCAACTCAACTACAAACCAGACACTTTTTTTCTTCTCAAAACTTTAACATAGACACACACATATACATATATATATACACCATGCAAGTTACAAACTCCCTGAGTGCTGCATTTTTATTGTATCCTTACTCAGATTTCACCAATAAAAATGATGTTGGGGAACAAGACAAAAAAAGTCAAGAATTCATTCTTTTTCTTTATCAGAATTTTATATTGCATAATATAAAGTTGCATTTCAACAACCATATTTTGCACAGCAAACTGTTATTTACAGCATCTGAAATAGAGATATTACACAGTATTATGTGTGAGTAATGTAGAGATGTTTCACAGAAAAACCATAATGAGTATGACAGATGTGTACACTTTGGGCTCTTTGAGGTTACTCCATCTATGAGTCAGACATTCAAATAAGTTACAAAAACGTTTCCCTAAATACAAATGAGTAACATTGTAAGTGCTAGTGTGCATAAAACAGAATATTAACATGGGGGCTACACAACCATTACTAGCTTGCACAATTCAAAGTTGGCATACACACATACACTAAAATTCATAACTTATTCACACTGAATTCATATTTGGTGTTAAAAGCCAGGGTACTTGTGCATAAAGATTATGCAGTCTACTTGGAATGAATCAAGATTTTTTTTCTTGGGTTTCTAGGTCCAGTTCCTGTACTTAACATGGAAAGCAATGACGGATTTTAAATAAACCAGAAGTTTACTTTTACATTACCATTTATTTGATTGGCAGCAACAAGGGAAGCCAGCATGTTGTGCACCATTTATAATTGGCTGTATTTTCTGGTCGGACATTTGGGTTTCAGTGAGTACCCCAGTAAGGCCACTACCAGTGGATGAGCACTTTGTGCACAGTATGGTTGCCACATTTGGAGTTGACAGGCACACTGCTTAAGCAAGAAATGTCCTATAAACTGAAATACAACTGCTATTATATGCATTTTAGCTTAAAAAAATACATCCAGTTTAAGTCATACCTTTATGTGACCCAAAGATAACCCATTACATTGCAATAATCCCGTACAACAGTTTACATTGACTGCTATAGGCAACTGTACATAATTGCTTGAACTGCAATACAAGTGTATTTTCCTCAATACTTTTTGTTTAGTATGAAGATACAAACTAATTATTTATTCTTGGCCAAGGTGACAACAGTACCTATGACTGTGCGTGAAGACTGTATGCCTCCAGATTTGTTATGTAACAAACTGTTCAGCAATAAAAAATTTCATATTGCATGCATTTTGTACACAATGTCTGCAACATGCATCATTATCTTTAAATAGGAAAACATTATAAATACAAAAAAGCCATACAGGAATGAGCATGATCTTTGTACTGCCTGCTGTATCACCAGGTCTATAAACACAGTTACAGCTCCATCACCAAGTGACTAGAAGACACTGCTACAATACAAGGAGAAGGAGCTTTGCCTTCAGGGCACATTCATTCCACAGCCATGCCAATTATGCCATGCACAGAAGTGAAATAAACACAACTTTCAGCACATAGACATTGTACAATCAAAGGCAATTGCATGGGGTTGTGGGGTCCAGGTATTAAAATATAAGACACTTCCTATGTAGAATATAATTTGTTGTTTGGGGGTCATATTGGAGCATGTATTTAAAAAATGGTGTCTTTGTATTCTCCAAAAAAATAAGCTGTGCCCCTCTGCATGTACAATATGTTATGCATAATCTAATAAAATAGGACATTCCTTTACAACTAAAGGCAAAAAAGACTATCTACAAAACATTTACTCCATATTCAACTGCTCTCCATTTCTGTTACATTTGTATTTTTGCTCATATCTTTTTTAATGCCTCTTTGGAACTTTGCAGTTAGATTTTTTTTTCTGCTTGAACATCTTCTCAAAAAGTAATATTCCTTTCCTGTAAATTGGCAAGAATATGTCCAAAAGAAATGCATTCAGTGTGCAGCTCGGGTTATGACATTCCACGTTTTACTATGTCCAAACAATCTAATATACAATTTTATATAGTTAGGTTTAGTAAAATAGTAAGAGTGCATTCCAATGTCACCTAACCACTATAAGGTCCTAGGATTCCAGATGTCATCAGATGTACTCAAAAACAGTGGATTCCTTCAAAATAAAATTTAATTCAGAGCAACATGAAGACATTAGATGTGGTTAGACCAATCTTTTGCAAAATAGGAAAGCAACCATATTTTTTAGGGTGCATTAAGAACCTAGGATATGCAAGGTCAGTTTATGCCCTACACATGCAATTACAAGTCCCAATAGAACCAAAGCAAAAATGGCACAGCTATTTTTGCCATTACGAGAAACCAGGATTAGCCAACAAGCAGTCTTTGCAACTGAAGAGTAAATCATCACTGCCAACTCCACCAAATGCTGCTGTATTGTAAGAGAAAAAAATCTCTCTAACTCTGCAGGAAGCCCACTCTTAAGAAGTATTGGTCTACTCCTACTATGCTTCCACTTAGGTCTATTGTATTCTGGGGTAATATGGAGATTAACAAACCAGGACATGCAGTGTGGAGAATGGAACAGATCAGCGTTCCTGAAAGTGGCAGATTCTTAGGAGACTTAAAAAGATTTCTTCCAAAAGCAGCAACGTTGGCAGTAGAAGAGAGGTGAACATTTATTCTCTGTGCAACCTGCAAAACATTCAATCCTCCCAATACCACCAACTAACCAAAAATATGTATAGGTAGGATAAACTGGATCTATGACTTTAGAGATTCTCCCACAGCATGATTCATTTGTAAACAAACTTTGATACAAATACTTTACTGTATCCTTCAGCTAATCTCCATTTACACCATTCACCAGAGCATCATACATTTCTATAAAACACGAAGCAAGAAAGAAAAAAAAAAAAACTTTACGAGTGGCACCAGATAAAACAATACCAACAACAATCTTTTTTTAATAAAAAGGTAATGCAAATGCACTAACCCACAACAACCAATTTCAGTATACTCAAGTTGATAAGTGTACTTTTTACATTGTATTTCCTTATTAAATAAGCCCATTTGTGTACAACCTAAATCGGTAGCACATAGAAAATAAACCTTTAATAAGAGCACTTTAATTACTCTGAACCTATCCAGAGCATTTTCATAACCAGTCATGGAATGCAAACTGAAGAACATAAACAAAATAAAAAACAAATGCCCCCAGAGGGATATGGGAAACAGAACTGACAAGTCAAACAAGAATATAAAATAAGAATATTTTATATCCCTTCCAATTTACAATGCAATACCAGGCCACTGACATGCCAGCTTAGGATGTTACAAGCAGATTAAATAAAACGGTCCTGACCTTAAGCCATGTGCTGCCATTTCACATCACCACAACACAAAATCCAGCAAACCTGAAACATGCACATAATGATAATTAGTATCAAAAAGGTTAACTGGTCACCTATGAGGCAAAAAAACAAAGAAAAAAAAAAAACAGGATACATAAAGTAGAAAAATCTCACTGATATACCTCTGAAAATCCAAAACTAGCCTAACCCTTCTCAGGACAAAATGGTATTTTAATTTAGCGGGGAATTAATTGTAATAATTATATTTTAGACTATGGGGTCTCTTGACACAGACCTATTGGGACATGAACCTACAACTAAATATAAATCCTGACTACAATGGGATTAGTGTTTTGAGACAGGATAGCTAGATACATTTACCTCCAGTTTTCCCATCCATTTAAAAGCCCCAAAATAAACTAGAAAATATTCATGGTCAACAGAAACAGATATTGAAATGCATAACACAGAATATAAATGGAGAATTGCACAATAGACCAAATAATTATTTGATGTCACATGAAGTCCGTAAAGTCTTCTAGAATCTTCTACAAAAGCAGCAAAGATTTCGATTTAATCTTACCATACATTTTGAAATACATAGCACTGTGCAAAAACACATACTGATGGAATCTGCACATTTGCAGATCAAGAAAGAATGTCCGAGAAGGTTTCCAGAAAAGCCAGAATGCCGAAGTAGACGATTGACAGGGCATGTTTATGACACACCATCATCACTTCCACTTTCAACAAGTTGATGTCTTTTCTTCTGCCTGAGTTCTAGACATCGTGTTATGGCAAGTGCTCCACCTTTAAGGAACCTGATAAAGTTGTCACCAACAAGTGGACCAAGGGCAAAAAGGTTAGGTTCTTTGGAGGACTCATAAGTATATGGATCAATTTCTACAGGATTACTTTTGCAGGTGATAGGTTGGTTGGGAAGATGCCCCAAACTTCGACCTTGCTCCTTCAAGAAGAACAGATTTGGATGTGACCCTATCAGGACTAAAGCCATAGATATCTTTAGAACTTTTTTCAGACCGCTGTTACTTTGAAGGACAACCTTCATATCAGGCTTAAAAGAATGTACAAAGTGCTCTGGGTAACTTGTATACCGGGGATACAAGTTGGAAGCTACAGTACTGAGTTGTGTACACATCATGTGATAAACCTTGTGGTATTCCGGATACAGTTTTTTTGGCAATTGTTTAAAAATAAGACTTGGATCATTCACTCTCCTCCTGAAAACATGGATGACTGGAATATTATTATTATGTGCACACAAGATGGCATCTGCTGCTGTCAACCCAGCTCCAACAATCAAAACTGGGTCAACTGCTCCATTTAGTCTCCCTTTGCCAACAGCTTCTTCAAACTCTGCAATCGAATGTGAAACAAATGGCAGGTACTCTCCCGGAACTTCTAACCGAGCAGGTTCATCAAATGTTCCTGTTGCAAGAACAACGGTTTCTGCAAAAAGACAAAAGGGCTGGTGAGAGCCATCAGCTGCCCTACGATAGCCATGAACTTCCCAGTTCTTCTTCACCATGGGTTCACCATTTTCTTTATCAATGCAAGGCTCTTCTGGTGCACCATTTTCAGAATCGTGGCTGTCAGCCTGCTCTTGGTCTCGGTAAGGTCTTGCCACAGAAGTCACATAGGTGTTATCCACAAAGTTTCTTTGAATGCCCATTATTTTAACATAATGTTTGTAATAAGCTGCCACTTCTGCTGGGGTAGCACGATCACTTTTGATATTTCTATGTTAAAGAAAACACATGTTAGAAACAAGAAGTCTTAAAATGTATTTGGTTAATCAAACTATATTAAACTATTTGTGAAAAGCAACAAGTCAGTCAGGGATCTGTTCATGCCATGTAGAACACAATACTCAAAGTACCATGGCAAACAGTCCACTTAAAATTGGAACCCAAGTCCCACTTTGAACTGCATGTTCAGTTTAGTGTTGGTTTTCAGGGAATCCCCAGCAGTCCCAGCTTCCCTTGCGCCACAGATTTGAGTTGGGCTATATGCCACTTTCAGTGGTTGCGAGATAAGAACTGTAGATTTGTTCTTAAGTTGAATTTGTACATAAGTTGGAATATGTACATTATTTTAATAAATGCAATTAGGACAGATGCTTTTCTCAACATATAATTAGGTAGTGTGGTGTCAGTTACTGTATAAAATCCTCACTGTCAGTTAAGAACAAACAATCTTTATGGAGCCTAGACATTCATTAACTTCTGGAGCAAGCTGTGCTTTAATATGCAAAAAGAAACAACTGCAGAGTTTGTCTTGGTCATTAAAGAGTTACAAGAGGCTGCAGAAAGAGCTCACACCCCTAAGTTCATCCACAACCTCAGCTGTGTTTAGCAAAAGTTTTCTTCTGCAAGTCATGCAAAACAACCCCTCCAGCCTCCGCTCTGCACACAGCAAGCAGGGAAGCCATGCTTGTACTCAGGAGGTGTCCATATGTCGGATGTCCTTCATCCGGGGACTACCTGTATTGTTAGTGTTGGAGAATTTTGTTCAGGACAGCAAAGTTAGGGCTTGGATTTAGTTTTAGGTATTGGGTTGATGTAAGGGGGCCATAAGGTATTAGTTTTTCTGGCACCAAGACTTCAGTGACCCAAAAATCCATTTCCCTTAAAAGTTGCTTACTCTTGAACCAATGTCTGTTGTGGTCAGGTTTACTTGTATGCCATTTTTTTTTATTGGAAGGCACCAACCCACACACAGTATTGCTTTCAGAAGAATTAAAAGACTTGTCAGACTGGAGACATAGGTTTTACGTACATAGTTCTATAGGCAGACAAACACACCCACAAATACAGTAAACTCCCTGTGGTCTCAAGCAACCAGAAACTACATTTATCCGGAATCTACCAATCCCTGTGGGTGCCGGATAACAGGGAGTTTGTATAATGGTTTGCGATTGTAATCTCTACTTATAACCCAACGTGTGTTCACATTACAGATTAGAAGGCTAAAGGGCTGTCCAGTAACTGCTGCACTGCAGAGAACACAATTTCAACAACTTTAGGTTTCCTAAAAAAATTTGAGAATTTTTAAATTATCACACAGCATTTAAAGTCGATGTCAGGAATGACTTGTTCTAAACTTAATTTACCAAATGTTATGATATGGAAATATTGGACTGAACGTTAACACAGATTCACTTCCATACATTTTTTAAAACGGAGTAAAAATGGCTAACACATGATGTTAGACACTTACCGCCTCTTACCCGACACCCAGTCTTTGAACTTAAGTCCTGGTAATTCCATCCAGTCCCCAAGACTAAGAGTCAGAATGGACCCTTCCATATCCTGGGGGAAGAAAATAAAGGTGATCAGCGAAGGTGCACTAAATATAAAGAAATAAAGGATTTTAAAATTTTAGACAATAAACATGTAAGGCACAAAAAAGGAAGGATTTGGGTCGGTTAGGGAAGGTAATGGAGCTTTCTGCTTAAATTAGGCTTGCTCAATACATAGTAACTGACTTTGTTTTTTGTTTAGACTGTCATCCAGTAGCCTTTATTTGTACTTTAAATATCTCGTTTACCCATAACACCAAGGATCTTTTTTGAAGCACAACTGTGGATTCATTAAGTCATCAGAGATTTACAATCTCACTAGCAAATGCCACACATACCGGCAATGTGAGGAAGACGACTGCAGATTTTGTACATCAATAATGACTCACATGCCATGCTCCACCTGGGGGCCCCTTCCCGAGTACTATATGAGGTATATAGTGCTCTTCTTCCAGTTTCCACTGTAGAACAGGTGGGTAATCGTACCCAAAATCAGCATTGGGATGAAGGAGTGTATCAAACAATACTGCCACTGGATTAGAGGAACGGCCTTCTAGCCCTTCTGACAAGTATTCTAAATCCTAAAATGAAAAACAAAATTTATATACAGATAAGAAATATAATCGCCATACAAAAAAAATAGTTTCCATAACCAGAAAGAACATTACATTTTGTGTCATACACATACACTGCTTGTGTGTACCACAAGCTACATATGGTACCATTTGTACATAGCTACCCTTAGCAAATACACACATTCAGGATATGGTATCTCCCATCCTACAGTGTCTAAATTCCCCCACCTACTAGATTGTAAGCTCTTCGGGGCAGGGTCCTCTCCTCCTGTGTCACTGACTGTATCTGTCTGCCATTTGCAACCCCGATTTAATGTACACTGCGTAATATGTTGGCGCTATATAAATCCTGTTTAATAATAATAATAATAATAAGATATTGTAGGTATAGGCTAATACAGAGAATTTTCTTCTTGGAGGAAATCTGCAATATGAGAAATTGCACTGACTTACTGAATGCATGCTTGCTCTTGGTTTAGGACTCAAAAGCATTAAAACTATTAAATATAAAAATAGGTTTAATTTCCCCAAGGAGGTCACTAATAGCAGCCTACCTGCTGCTCCTTGCATCCTTGAATTTCTAACCACATGCCTGATGTTAAGGCCCTGCACAGTACTAAATGTTTGCCATTCAATGTGATCAATAAATAAATAGGATAAGACATCTTGGGTGTGTAGGCAACATATTTAAATCATTCTCCCAGTTTCTGTTGAGTCAATTCTAGTATTGTATGTAATAGTAATAACAACTAACTATGACATTCAGAAGATTTTACCAGTAAAGCTGCTTGTTCAATTATTGTTGCTAGAAAAGATCTTTCATGATAATTTTCAGTGGCAAAAGAGTGATCGATGAATGAACAAGCGCTGTACACACAGTGCCTTCTGTTCTATGGAGAGAGGGAGAACGATTGAGCGGCACCCAGCTGTGCTCTTTTGACTTAAACTGTATTGCGGTTGTTCATGACTCCGTCTGTACACATGTCAGATCCCCAACCAAGCAATCATATTGGGTGAGAATCATCTGATGTGTGTATATAGCCTTAGGCCCACTGTAGGTAATAGGATATGCCCGATATCTGTTCAGAACTATAAATCTGGCACAACTGATGAGCACTGCAATTACCTGTTCAGGGATGGAGAGTTGCCTTGCTTCCTCTAGCTTGCTGTGCAGGATTGGATTTGGGTGCAGACCATCGGGAGACAGATATGGCCTGTATCCAGATAACAGATATGACAGGCATATTCCGGAAGGCCCATTTCCTGTGATGGAGAACACAAAAAAACCCTTTGTGAAAAATAGAATTGTTTTCATATCGGTTTATAACACTTACACCATATACAAAGATTCGGTTTAAAAAGTCAGGTAGATGGTATGTTGATGTAAAACACTTCCAACACAAGCATCTCCTATATTTGCTCGTCCTAGCCACTATGCGTCACTATGTGAAACATTCTGATGTGGGATCAACTGTAATTCCAATACGTACTCAGCTTCTATTAATATTGCACATGCCTGTGTTCCACTATTCCACTATTTTCTCCTTCCTCAAAGCTTTTGCCGTTATGTTTACTTTTCTATTACGGAAAGGCAAACAAGCTTGAGATTTTTTTTAGTACTCCATTCCTCTCGAAGCAATCTACATCTTTCACAAAACCTCCAACAGGTGCAGAGTATAGGAAAACGCTGAATGGTGTAAAAAAATCTTATTAAATACAAATAAAAGCCAGTGCTACTCATTGGGTGGTTACTGCTCCTGGATGCCCAATTCTAACTGCTAGACACCTGCTAATGGCACATTTTCTGGACAAATAAGCGCTTAGGCTTAGTCTACACAGACGTTTTCCCCAGCGTTTAACCTGAGGCTTTAAAAGCCCATGTTTGAAATACCCATGCATTCCAATGGGCTAATCTACACCAGGGCATTTCCTTGAGGCACATTTTTGAGCGTCATCTATAACGCTCCTTGCAACGTTTTAAAAATGAAAACGCCGAGATAACACATCCATTGATTTTAACAGGGGGCATTTTCCAGCTTTTATAAATGCTTCAAAACATAATTGCAGTAAAATGCAATACTATGTGGTAAAAAGCAGCATAGACTTTATCCAACGATTGGAGGCTGGGCTGCGGACGTCTTGCCTGTCACTTTATCTCAACACTGAACCACCAATTAGCTGGGAGATCAGTAACTACCCTCAATCTCTACAATACTAGTCAATACCCTCTTTGGATAACTGGAAAACTGGGATATCATTGCATCACTTAATATTGTATAATGGATGGATAAACATCATTAAATAGTAATTTCAGGAAAATCTGAAACCCATATTATCCACATCTTTGAATTAGGATCATTAGTACCTTATTGGACTTTATTGAACAATACAATAGATGAAACATTTCCGGAGCTGTAATTGATTTTTGTGTGGAAAAAAATAAAACAAATGGATATAATTCCATAAGATAGATCTCTCTGCCAATGATATTTTGACAATATATGAATACACCACCAAACCCCATAATACCCCAACCACTAATCCTCTTAGCTGTCCCACAATCCCCCTCAGCACTTGTTCTTCATACATTTGCAGCCAGACCTCATGAGAATACTCTATTTGTATCTCCTAGGGGATGCACTGACCCAGCTGTCCCCTAATAAATCTGTACAATATTTTGATCTCAATGGTCCCCTGAAGAAGCTAAAAGGCGAAACGTGTCAGGCACTGTGAGATACTTCTGACGTTAAATTGTAAACAAGAAAATATTGTACAACAATAAATCTATGCAAATAGATATTTTATTGTCACTTTGTATTCACATAGACTGTGTTATCACTTGATTAAACTAGTTGGTCTCGGTTAGAATCAGGGCCACATGTAATTGTTCACCAAATAAGCACAAACATTAAATCGCCTATAAAAGCCTGTCCGTCTCTATCTCCTCTTGATTATATTGTTTTTCAACGGATTAAAGACAAGCTTTAAATTGCCTGAAATTTCAAAGATGAGCCTAAAGCCTCGGGGTAAACCGTCCATGTAGACCCAGCCTTAAAACTGCTAAAAGAGTGGTGCATTTGTCTTACACAGGTGATGAAGAGGTATAGGAAGCAGAAACTATGTGTCCTATAAAAAAGGCCACCATTTAAAGGTGTCTGGAAGGCATTCCCACTGAAGTCTATAAAAGCAAGGCAACCAGAGACCAACTTTATATGATACATGGAGAGCCTCAGTGTAGTCATTAAACCACTACTGCAAGAATTTTGTACGTTCTCCCACTTTTTGCATTGGTTACCTATGTGCACTCCAGTTTGCCCCCACATCCCCAAATATACTGGCAGGATGACTGGCTTTCCCCATATTGGCCTTGTGAAAGAAGAAGCAGCAGACATTACAACACCATATAGACACTTTACTAAATTTCATTACACACTTGGAAGGAAGGAGGTAATCTTACCAATAATAACCACAGGCAAAGTTAGCGGAGGATCACTGCAGAGACAGTTCTCTTCTGCCAATGGCATTGCTGCAAGTTGCAATATTATTGCTTCAATGCTGGCCCAACAAGTCACAGTATTCTGCTTTCAGGGCTGAGGTTATGCTGAAAAAAAAAAAAATTATTATTCTATATATCCAATCATTTTACACATCCTATGGACTGTATGTAACTTAACTAACTTCTTAGCCTTCCCCTTGACTTCCATGACTGGTTACATCAAATGCAAAGCTCTACAACTAGCTAAATCTTTCAGTAGTAAAGAGATCACCAATATTAGCATATCATATTAAGACACATTCCTCTAGCATTTCATATGTTTTGAATAGGATAATAGTTGCACATGTAGTTCTTTATGTATTCCTATTGAAATGTCTTGCTATGCACTCTTTATGATGTGTGGACACATGACAGAACATTAATGGGCCAAAGCTGCAAAATATTCTGCAACAGGAATTGACACATCAAACCAATGAGCATCCCAAGAGGAATTACATTTCCTGCAATTTTATTAGGTCTACATCGCTCCTAAAATACTGAAAACGTTTCTTGTTACTATGTTAATATAGCACATACAACCTTTACATTAGACCTTTATCTTTCTGATTTCCTTCCTGCTAGGGGTTTGATATGTGCAGTATTTAAGTATAAAATAATAAAAGATCTTCTCACAAGAACAACAGACTACAACAATTCTAGATTATCTAATTTCCGTTTAGGTTAAACCAGTGTTCCATGGAAGCATTCTTAAGTAATGAGCAGTTTGTGACTCTCAGGTCAGGTTATGTGATACCAATGATCTTTTTGGCTATTTGTAAATTTGACATTCTTCCCAATGGTCAGAAACTTAAGATGCATTCTTCCCCATGCTAACATATTGTGAGCCGTGCATATAATAATTATGGAGACTTGCAAGTTAATTCAAGGGTCCTCCACGTTAAAAATGTCAATAACAAATGAGTTAAGCAGTTCCAGGTCTACTTATCCTCAACGTGATAGTAATAGGCAGGACCTAATAGTAGAAACGTTCAAGGCAATAACCACAAAGTTTTCATAGTTTCTTTATGAAAGTTTCTTTCTCTATGAACTCTAGCGAATCAGGCTCTGCTGCATGCACATGTGCTGCCAAGTGCAGAGAGCAGAGGTGAGGACCGTATGCTTTTGATCTTTAGTTGTCCAATCAGAGCACTGCAAACAGGGAGATACTACCATTGTATTCCGTAACCCTATAAGAGAAGGCAGTGCCATTTTCTGGTTTCTGGTATACTGTTTGGCAGAAGTATAAATTAAAACAGTGGTTGAACACAATGACAAATTCTTGGCAAATAAGACAATTTTTATCAGCAGCTGTGCACTGTGCGGTTTGCCTGGAGTTCAGCTTACACAATGCAGTAAATAGAAAAGATAATGTACAAAGTATGGTAAGCGTTTAACCTCAATTTGGAAGAACCTAAAGAGAATTTTTCTGTCCATTGTATATAAAGAAATTAAAAGATTTACATAGCATTATATTCTTTGCCATTGTAAACCATAATGTTTTAGGTGTTCCGGTGTTGGGGGTAGTGATGCTCAATGCTGAACAGGCTTGCTTGTATTTGCATGCCAACTTCTGTATATTCATAAACTGGCACATTTAGCAAGCATGCATACAGATTACCTCCCCCCCTGCCATCCAAAGCAAATAGCCTGTGGGCAAAGACTACTTACTTGGTAGCAGCCATTTATTATAGACAAGTCAAATACTGATTTGCTTATGGCATGATCTAAAAAACCAACAAGCGATCTGGTGAAAGTCTATGATAATTTTATGAACACGTCCAAAGTATATTAACGCAAATTAAGCAACAAAAATAAATAATTCTAAAGTAGCAAAAATAAACTACTGTGAAAAAAGTCTTTGTATGTGACTTTTGCACCATCAAAGTAAACCAATTATATATTATAATTATACCAAATTATATTCCGCATTCCTCTTAAAGATAAACAGATGGTGCTTGGAGCAAGCAATGTACTCACATTTTCAAAGCTCATACAATTTTGAGGGTGAATGGGTGAACGAGCTGCTTATACCCAATAAGTTTGTATTCAGTGGTGGTGGATTCTAATAAATTGAATCCCAGTTACTTGTCCTTACTTGGACCCATAGTTGCACCCCTGGCACAGAGTTTTATATCTGCAATCATTACGCTGGATATACACTACATCATTACTTGATGTATAAATGTCATAAAGCCAATTTAATTAGTTGCATATTTTTATTCTGGAACAGTATCCCAGGGATTTCACATCAATTTCCAAAACCAGTTGTAATAGGAGTTTTATTTAATAAGAGAATATAAAGCTTTCCTCCATACTCCATTGCTGGATGAATAAGAGGTGCAAGAAATACTGTACAAGAAATACACATTGGATAGCAAAATTTGTTTAGCTAGGTTTTGGTATCATACATTTTACTACAGAAAATAAATAAATAAATCACATACCCTATTTATGGGGCACTGGTGGGTATTACAATAGAAAAGTAGAGAAGGCCATTTGCAATGATTGTGATTGGATAGATGATCAGCAATACATTTGCAAAGCGGTTCACCTTTATTTGGGCCCGATGCACACTTTTTCATCATGTTGGCACACACGCAAAAGAATACTGTAGTGTGTTGGCAGCACACTAAAAATGGCAGAGCTGCAATTTTTTGGAAGCTCCTGCTACACGCAGGTGGTCCACATCTGTGCCTTGTGGTGCACCAAGCACTGTTCTATTGGGGTACCATTAAAAAAAATAAAAATAAAGAATGGCACCACAACTAACATTAGTTCTTGCATTACGCCTGTTTTAACTTACACTAGCCCAGCTTGAGGATATGAATCCAGTCTTAGATATAAGCAGGTTGGCCCAGGGCAGAGTATTTTTTAAAATTACACTTATCGTAAGAAAAAGAGAACTTTCAGATTTTAAACAGAGTATTAGAGAATCACTAACAAATTACAATTCTATTTAAGCCTAGAACATTAAAAAGTCATAGTAAAGTGAATGATAAGAACCTCAGATTTTCTGTGCCATCTATTTTGGAATGGGCAGCTTACATGGTCAGTTCAATAAATGGGGAACTCTGCCCAGTGGGGTTCTCATGAATTCTTACTCTTCACACTAGACAAACAAAAGCTTTCAAAGCAAAAGTAAGCAGAATGACATTTCTGACATATTGGCCTCCTCGCTGTCATGCTGCTCCAGTTGCATCAATTCTTACCAAGTCCAGTGATCTCCCCAGCCCCTTTTAGCCAGGCGCACCACCCGGCACTTTTCAGCAACCACCCTGCTGTGTTTTGGTAGTTACTGAAGAGTTGAGTCACAATTCAGGAGCTTCCACCTGCCTTCAACTTCTTCCCATCCAGCTTAAAAAAATTCACTGACCCAGAAGAAGCATGCAGAGTAAAGAGTGATCAAAGAGAAGTTATAGTGAAGTCTAAAGTGATGAAGAAAGGTAGCCAGGTAACCGCAATATTTTAAAGTAGGTCACCACTGACACCTTCCTATTTCTGTTTTATCTCTTCAGAGACCATGCAAATAAAAAGAAAATACCAGTTGATGTTCAAGTATATATTTAGCTCTTTGGAGCCCTTGTAGACCCATGGAGTAAAACTATGGAACTATGGAGAAACAGCATGGCCGGCAAGTTGTCACAAAACAATCACCCTGCCAAAATTGACGTCATGATCTATTGCATTCACAAAAAAACAGCTCCCCACATTCACGTGAACTGATATATAAGTTATGCACCCCCCTCACTCCCCACCATATTTAGAAAGAATTTACAAAAAAAGAAAGAAAAGGAAGAAATTTGTTAGGGTTTTCACACACTTGAAGGATGAATTTACATAGTCTCGTATTTGTTGCAGACAAAGTGCAGGTGTGAATGTCCCATTACCACAGAGTTTCCCTTTTAAAACAAAAACTGCAGTGCATAGGTGTGAAAATGGATTTCTACTTTCTTTGCATTTAGAAAGTTCATGAAGTTTGCTGAATGAAAACAAACAAGTGATTCTAACAGCCTTCCCGCAACAAAGAGAAACAAAAGGGTTAAAATACATTGCTTTTCTGGGTTTCCTCAGGGGTGGGTCATGATCCCAGGCATGTAGTCATGTGATCTCTGCTGAATGGGGTGGGCAGTTTTAACATTGAAGGGGATGTGCTGCTAGGATAAAAATAGATGACATTTTTTTTTATTATTATTTAGAAATGTTGTTTTGCAGTTAATTAATCATGAATTGATCGATCCTGGGCTGACTTATGGAAAGTTTAGATTGTTCTTTACCAGGATTGGTGATTTAAAGGCTGAAAGGTGTGCAGAAATATGACCTATAAATATTGGTTTTATGAGGATGAAACAATTTCAGAAACTCCTTGCAGTTAGACAGGTCAACCATACGTAGGTCATTAATCCTGGACTAAGGGACAAGCAACCAGCTTGAAAGATGGAGGATCTGAAACCCCCAATGGGTTATTGGAGGGGTATTTTCTGTCATTTCCTGCCCCAGTGACACAACAGAAAGCTAAACATGAATTTGCCATAGCAGTGTTATCCCCAGGTCCTTTTACTCGGGCGCACCACCCAGCACTTTTCAGCAACCACCCTACTTCTGGGTTGAGCACTGCATAGTTAAAAGAATTCATCTTGACCTTTGACGTCACACCTTCTTGTTCCCACACTTTGGACAAAGTATTAGCTATTAGATGACTACCCAACATGCTTTACATTCACTACCCAACATGCGGGCATAGAAATTAATGGGGGCATTGGAAGCTGCAAAGGTGAACTGGTAAGTACCAGTAAGATGGAGAGGTTCATATCACTGGACAGAATTACAATTCACATAAATGTATGATCAGCAGTTCTTTAGCCATATGAGTGGAGGCAAAGCTTCTGATGCCCAGACAACAAGTTCTGCCAACACACCATTGCACTGCCACCGATGTCTCATATTTGTATTGGATTCAAGCCATCCAAACACTTTGCCGTCATGAATACATTCAAACAAACCCCAGCCACCATCTGCTGAGGTCATCACTCTGTCCCCCCAATATATCGGTCTTGTAGATTGTTTTGGAACCTCTACACTACAAAGTATCTACACTGAATGGTCAAATCCGCTGTCTTTCACCAGCCTAATCCCCCCGAATCAGCAAAGTGGCAAAGCGGCAGAACACTCAAAACTTGTTTACCATGCAGTCCAATGAACACGATTTTGTACGACCAATCAGGTTGCAGTAAACAAAGTACAACGTGAACAATACAACAGCTGCATTGAAAGCATCCACAAAGGCTGTGATCAAACATCCTAAAAATGTCCATTTTCAGCAGAAAGCCTCTTGTTAAACAAGAAAAAAAATGCATGAAGCCGATTCCAAGCCACAATTTACAAGGTGCTGAAAGATTTGATCAATATGTGATAACTGTAAATTTAATATAAGCAATGACTTTGTAACTTTGTGCTAAGATTTGCTACTCCTGGATAAGACTGGAAAGAAAGAAGATCTTCATTCTCTGTGCACAGTACAATTGTTCATTCCATGCAAAAAAAATAATAAACACCTAAAAGAAAAACAAACATACCTTGACAGGTACATACAACACTTTGGGTCCATTTATAAAGCAGTGAATGTGACATTTCCTGAAACATTCCCCAATTACTGCCATTGAAACACATCGACCTGGAATGTTCTCCACCAGGGAATGTTTTAGTGAATGTAAGATTCACAGATTTAGAATACATCCTATTTTATTTTACTAGGAATTGCCATGTTTCAGGACAAATTAAACATTTGGAATAAAGCATCAGCGGTCTCATTTGCACAGTATACGTCTCTCCCCCACATATTGAGTCATTCATATGAATGTTACTTCACACAGGAATAGGACATTTGTAAATGAACGTCAGAGCGGAGCAATGAAAATAAACATGCCTGTAGTGATGGAGATCTCCCAGCATACAATACCTTGCATTCATTCACCGATCGGCAAACAACCTTACAAAGGATCGGTCACACAGAACAATAATGAAGCAGTGGAAAGAAAAAGATCTTTAGAAAGAAATAGTGGAAAGAAATCAGAGCAGATCTGACTTTGGTAATTGTTATTTGAAGATGATCACAATTGGGGCCCTTTCACACCCATGAAACTGCACGACTGCCAAACCACACCACAGCTAACCCGGATCTGCCTGTGGCTGGGACACAAATCTTTATATCACTAACTTGTCACTTTTGAAAACTGTGCTGCAGAAGAATGTAAAAAAAAATGGTTTCCTTGATTGGGACCGGTTGGGGCCACAATTCTGTCTGCAACTCAGCACAGTTTTATAATGGTCCTAAGATGCCAGTGTAACGAGCGTGAAAAGAAAAATGCCTAAAACAAAATAAAATACACTTACCTTCAATCTTGCAGCGCAGTCTGATCTGTCCGGAGGTGTCTTCCATCGGGTCCCGCGTCATCACAGAATCCGTCCCTGAGCCGGCGATCCGGGCGGCGCCATCTTCTCCTCTTCTTCATCCTACATCACCCCACCCAGGTGTGTGTGTGGGTGATGGAAAAAAAACTTGCTGATCTCACTGGGAGATTGGCAAATTTTTCTCTTCTTACGAAAAGGCTCCTTCTGCGCATGCCTGAGATACTTGCACATGCGCAGAAGGAGCACCCAAGACCCTCCCAGGATACGTGACATAGGTATCCCTGGAGGCTTTGCGCTCCAATTCATTCTCAATCGCCTAGGTGGGCGAGAATTAGGGGGTGATGCTGCACCCTTTTCTTTAAAAAAAAAAATTAAAAAAAAAGAATTTTTACCTTCCATAAAAGGGTTGTCTATACTTTTATGTGAAGTGAAATGTCTGAGCTACGCTTTAATATCCGAGTGGCCCTTACATACAGATCTGCACCTTCATAGGGGGAATCTAAAACAAAAAAAGAAATTCCTGCACTGATCTACTTAGTGAAAGTTACATTCATTGCTGAACGCTCATTCATTCAGGGTTACTTTCACACTGCGTGGAAGACTCTGAACCAATACAAAGACACAAAAAGAGAACCAAGGTCATAGCAAAATGAAAGCTGAAAGTCATTTCCTCTTTTAGGTTACTATTGCACATGTATAAGGTTAGCAATATATCAGACCCATAGAATTCTGTGTAGGGACCCTTGAAGTCTATGTATACGCATTACGTTTATCGGTTTTGGATTGGGCAGGAATGGAAACCCCACGTCTGTTCCTCCAGAAGTTCCTTGAGCAATCTGTCTCTCAGGGTCTCAAGTTTAAGTGACACCAATTTTGGCTCCAAGTGTCTCCTTCTTCCCACTGGCCAGCAATGTAAGGCTAGGTACACACTTGCAATGAATCTCGTCTGATAATCATCTCGGGGCCAATATCGGATGAGAATCTGGAATGTGTACAGCGCCGGTTGTCCAACGACTGTCCTGGTGGATCCAAGGACAATGGACGATTGTAATGGAAGGGAAAAGGGAGAGAGCACAGTGGGGTGCTGCTCCATCGACCCCCCCTCCCCTTTCCATGGAGCAGAATGGTGCTGTATGCATCGTGCAGTTGTTGGAAAGGATCGTGAAAGTTCCTTTCCAACGACAATTATTGCACGTGTGTACACAGACCACCACACTAATATACTGAGAGCTGTGGATATAGTACAAGACCCAAAAGGTGTTTAAGTGTTAAAAAGCCACGTTAGACAGTAGCCCATGTTGGAGCATCCCTCCTCATAACTTTGGGGACAACTTTATATTGAAGGATTTCCCGTACAGAGGAACGATTCTCCCCAATGGGGGCAGTTACAAACATCCATGGTCTATGAAGAATGATGAAGGTGATCGCCCTACAAGCACCAAGGATCCTGGAGGTCACAAAACAAGATCTCCCTTCACTCTGACACATCCCCCACTATGCAAAATAATGAGACTCCCCTCCCCCTCCTAGATTGTAAGCTCTTTGGGGCAGGGTCCCCTCCTCCTCCTGTGTCTGTCTGTTATGTGCACCCTTTATTTGATGTAATATGTTGGTGCTATATAAATCCTGTTTATTAATAATAGTAATTAACAGGCAGAATTAGTGAAGAATTAGGGGGTCCCCTACCATGACCTCTTTGTAGGACAGTTATTGAGGAGCTCAGAATTAGAGAAGCAAAGTGAGAAGGAAGGAAATGAAAAAGGTGCAAAACCATGATGACCCCCCCTCATTCCTAGTGACCCCCATAAAAACTTTTCAGGAGGTCACGTGGGTGTAACGGGGCTGGCATGCCATGTGTCATACAGAACACACAGATCGATGTCTGATGTAATAATCGGATCGGTGTGGGATTGGATGCCGCATTGCACACATTACATCATACAGCCGGGGATGCCATACACCCGATCTACATCGCAGCATCAGCCCGGCACTGCCAACATGCAGCAATGAATGGGGGATACTCGGTGCCCCCGCCCCCTGCCCATTCATCCTTCTTACTCACCCGGTGTGCCGCTATACACCTCCTCTTCTCCGTCACACCGATACCAGCAGCCAGCCCTGCACCATACCGGCCAAACCCTCCGCCACTGTCTTCCCGCACACTGACCGCCGGCCCGGGATTTAAAGCCCCGATGTGGGGGAGGGCAGAAGAAGCGCAGCACCGGCCTGCACCCGGCTGTCTATCATGTGGGGGGGCGGGGACACGGGGGCCGCGGGCGGGGAAGACAAAGAACATCACTGGATGATGGAGCCGGTGGGCGTGGTTTCAGTGACAGCAGCGCTGGGCGTGGCCTCGGGGGAATGTGTTGGATGTGATGAAGATTAATAATCTATAAATTCATCTCTGCAGCCTGGAACACAGCTTGTGTGCCCGGTACTGGGACCAGTTCCTCAAATTATTATTATTATTATTATTATTATTATTATTATTAATAAACAGGATTTATAGAGCGCCAACATATTACGTAGCGCTGTACATCAAATAGACTAATATGCACAGTGACACAGGAGGAGGAGGGAGCCCTGACCCAAAGAGCTTACAATCTACATTTTTTTGTTTAATAAATCATTACAAAAAAAAAATGGGAATTACTGCTAATAAAAATTTTCTTTTGACTCGTGTTACTAATGAAAGCAATGTGACGTCATGATGCCGGAACACGCCCGCTCTCCCATCGCAGATCTGAGCCTGTAATGCATACGGGAGATGTGGTCGGCCAGAGCCGCGGACCAACAAATGTTTCTTGCAGACCAGATTGGCACTGCTTAATTAAAGTATTAAACCGAGTCACACTCGGGATTACCGCTTAGGTGGATAAAATGGAACTAAACATGGCTAATTTACCTGCCCACATTTAAGCCATGAGCGTCACCATTTTCCTTCCTCTTCCTTCCAGACCATTTTTGGCCATTTTTATTGGCCCCGGCACAGGCAAGGGAAGCTGGCACCGGTTTCCCTGCCTACTAAAGCTGACACTGTGCATGCATAGCTCATAATTTTTTATTTTATTTTATATTTTTTTTTTATTTAGAAAACACAATACAACAAAACATACAATACATACAATATGTTTTAATTTTCAGTTAACATTTACATTTTTCTTTTTCTCTAATAAAAAACAAATATTACATTATGTTTTACATTTCCTGTTAGATATGTTTTTATTAATCCAACTAGAGTCATTTCAAATAGAAACCTTAAACCATTGCCCAAATACTTTTACTATACTGTGATTTTATAATTAACACCCATAAAATTCAAACTAAATATTGATGACCAAATAATCATTTCAAGACAATCAATGTGTGACAGCCCAAGTTGAATATCTAAACCTATCATATATTTTTCTTCTTTCTTGAACATTTAATACTTCCTCCATAAACTTATCTTACACATTAAAACAAACAAGTAATTTGTGGATCGTGTGCTCTTTCTGCTTCAGATTTTTCTCTATCATAAACTGTTTTCAACATTACCCCTTGCAAAGTGGGTGCTCCATTCCATAAGAATTATCCTCCTGGGTTTGATTTCAGAAACCC
>NC_092862.1:26250841-26255248 GCF_032062135.1 Pyxicephalus adspersus
AAAGCAAAATTTTTGGAATCCACAAACCTTACCCCTGTTTTCTGCGAGTGGCATCGCAATCATTGCCAACAGTCCTTTGGAGCTCAGAGCAGGTGACATCCACAAGAAAGCATTCTAGTCCATTGCAGATAGAATGGACGGTGGCATTATCCACACCTGCAGGTGTAAGGACAGAGGTAAGGTAAAAATAATGATATCTTTATCTTTTTCAGGTATGTTTTTTGTGGTTATAGAGGGGTCCTGGCCAGCATAAATGGACCTAACATTTTAGAGGAAGGTCGACAATAAAAAAGGGAAAAAAAGGGCAGTGGTCCCCAACCTTTTGGGACCTAGGGACCACTAAACTTACGGACTGCGCATGCAGGGGGGAGCCGTGTGTCACTCAAACAGAAAGAAACTACTCCCAGAGTGATGTCATGATGGCAGAACCCGTCCACTCTCCCATCGCAGGTCTGAACCTGTAATACATATGGGGGACCGCTGGTCTCTGGGCTCTCGTGGCCCAGCTGTCAGACAGCCATGGCCCACTAGTGGGCCGCTGACCAGGGGTGGGGCACCCCTGCCCTAAGGGATGATTATAGGGGTGGATATAAGGAGATGCAAAGTGTGCTGCAGCAGGAGGGTCCTGGACCCATCTATAAGAGTTCCAAGTCCATTCAGTGGGGAACCCAAAGTCAGTTCTGCACATGCACTAACTGTTGGCAAAGTCTGCCACTGACTGTCCTTTAATATGAAGGGAACTCATTCACTCATGCAGATTCATACTAAAAATCAAAGGGCAGCAGTTCTACTGTTTGATGAGCCCTGAACTTCTTCCCTGCCTGCACCTGCACAGCATAAAATGTGTAGGAGTGCAATGTGCAGGCACAGACAGAGATAAGCGTTCATCAGATGTTAATAAACCATGGGAATCCAGCCCCTGAAAAATAGTAAAAATTAATCTTTTATAGGAAAGGCTGAGGTAGGTTAATGTAAGTGTGTGAGCAGAGGAGGAGGATAAGCACACTTTTTATTAACCACCAATGTGTTTGAACATTTCTATAAAAGATGGAAATCCACATTGTTTGTATAATATGCCCTTGCAAACCCAGATCTAACTTTGTAAATATAGAAATGACATCTTCACTGGGCAGCACATATGAGATATAGGGAACAGAGCTTTGGGTAGGAACCAACCTCCTACTGCCCATAGAAATCCTCAGAGAGATGAATACTCTGCGGGGAGAGCTGCTTCACACTGGATTACTGCACATGTCCTTCGTATTTAGACAATATTCATTTAGCCTGGATTATATTTATGGCCAATTAAAGGTATTACTCAAACTACAAACTTAATTTAATTGATTTCCAACATGGTACAAGACTTGCTCGAGCTGACTATGGGAAAAATGTGGTCAATAACTATATGAGAAAAGCTTCTTGTGCAGGCTCCAATTCCTGTGTAATGGAAAATTCAGCCTGGCTCCTGTTTCTTCTTTTTTCTTTTTCCTCCTTAGGAAAAAATCCTTTGATCCTCTTGAACTGCCTTTATTTTCAATCTCATGCACAGACTTCTAAGAATTAAAAAGGAGGGGAAACATGAGTATAATAGCCGAAAGGCCACGGGTAAAGGTCAGTGCTAACCCAGACATTAATCACCAATCTGGCACCATATCCTTTATCCATAGACAAACCCCCAAGCACCCTTAGGAAGCTATATGGACTGGGCTATGCAAAGGATGCGGTGTGGAGGGAACAAAGATAAACGAGGGCCAGAGACCCACAAGGGCAGGTTAACCCAAGGGGTAAATGGGCATAATGAAAAGACAAATTGCAGAGCAAGGGCAGGTCAGAAGATAGAAGCAAAAGTCATACACAGGCTTTAGTGCATCAGGCATGGCATCCAAAGGGCAGAAGGGGTTTATAGTCAGGCACCAGCATGCGCAGTGAGATCGGCACATTTACAGGAGGAAATGTTACCTGATCTTGTGCCTGCGCAGTGCAAGATTGTGTGACGTAAGCAGAAGCAGGAAAAGATGGACAAAGTGTGCTGGACCCACTGGTTCCTCTGCAACAAAATGAAGAAAGAATCCTAGACAACGCATGACTGAATTGAAGCTAATTGTGGAGACATGAAGGGCACTGCAGAGGTAAAGATAATTTTTATACATACAGTGGTACCTCAGTATAAGTCTGCTTTGGAATAAGTCCAACTTGGTATAAGTCCTGTTTGGACACAAAACATTTTGCTTGGTATACAACCTTTGCTTGGTATACAACCTTTGTGCTAGAACTTGTATGGGTCAAAATGAGTCACAACATACCACGCTACCCTTATTTACTTCTCTCGAGACAAAGCCACGACTGCCCATGACTGTCAGTATGCCAGTTACTACCATTCAGTGAACAACCGGCGCTATAACTCTCTGTGAATTACATACCATCGCCTCCTCCTCCCTTCTCAGCACCATCCTAGTAGGCACTCAACTCTTCCCAGTAAGGTAAAGGGAGATTAAATTTTCATTTATTTCATCTAATTGTTTTTGTATTTATGTATTTTAGTATTAAGCAGTGTTTAAATTATTTCATACAGCCCCATCAATGTATAATATGCCAATAACTATAGGATTTTTTTTTTCATGGTAACAGATTATTCATTTTCCTTTTATTTCTTATAAGAAAAATGTGTTTGGTATAAGTCCTGTTTGGTATAAGTCCAAGGATCTGGAATGGATTAAGAATTTATACCAAGGTACAATTGTATATTTTTTAAATGAAAATTCCCTTTAATATTAACTTGAACAAAACATTATCTTGCTGATTTCAGTTGTATAGTCTTTGGTGACCTAACTCAAAAAATATACTGTACATATAGTTTTATTACCAACAAAAGTCTAAAATCATCTAAAATATAGAGATGCCCCATTAATTATAACCCATCTGCTTCCCATCCATTACCAATCTTGGAACAGCACTATAAAAATCAGCCAGTGGAGTTTTTTGCCCTCCTTAACTGTCTGTTGCTGGTAAGAACTTAGTCTGGCTTCACACCTATTCAATTCAATAATGCATTACAAAAGCATATTTTACAGGCTGGCTAATGTACAACACTCTGCTGCATTGTGGTGCTTTACTTGTAGAGTTGTCGACACCATAACATACAAGTACAGAAGATGCCAACATTGGCTCACATTGTATTACACCACAACACACATGGGCTACTTTTAGACAAAGCATATTAACATGCAAATGTGCAATAACCCCAGATCAAAAATCAGCAGAACATCATCATACTAGATTTTGTATGACTTTTCTTTACCTAGGGCTCTATTTATAAAACAGGGCAATCTGGCATTCCATCATGGGAATCTTCCAGATCCATGCATTTTAATGGCCGCAATTGATTCCAGCCAGGGAATGTTAAAGAGAATTGCAGATATTATATAACTAGAGCCCCTAGTATATTTTCACTTAGTGATAAAAGTTTTTTTGACCACCCAATTATGTGCAATGCATGAAAATGATATCTGTTTCTTACTCCATCCTAAATATCTGCAACAAAATACTGCTTCTCAGATAACGATTATGCATTCTTTTTTGCAAAGATGGAAAATATACTGACCTTTTATCAGGCAAACCAAGCTCTGCTAACATTTGCAGAACTGCTAATAGTAAAAATCAGCGGGTGAAAATCAATGGGAACTGACAAGTCTAAGTTGGCTTGTGTGGGTCTGTGTGCTGCAGGCGCTGTAGAGAAATAAGATTTTTATATAGATAAGCTTGGCTTATGACCCATTCTGTTTATACATAGTGAATGAGGAACTCTGTCACGTGCTGTATGTGAAAGGCTGACTGCATGCTTGGCTGGAGAAGACGGTCTTCAAGTACTTCCTCTAGAAAGAGAGGATACAAATGTTTTGTGTCTTTTGAATTATATAGACCTCAATCATATTAAAGTACTAAGCAATGCACTTGTTAGATGACTGCTGACCTTTTTCTGATTCAATTATTCATTCACCAGGAAATGGGTCTTCATATATCAGTATTGTGCTATGGCTGGGAAAAGACTTTGGTCCTAAGCCAGTGCTGGAGAGGTGCTGTGTTGGACAACTCCATGTAGCAGTAACTTTCTGATAAAATAGATGCACATGGTTTGCTTTAAACAATAGAACTACACTTCTTTGTCTTTGCAAATCAACCCTCTTCGGTTCTCCAGTTATTTTACTACAGTTACTGCTATGCCAAGGCTTTATTGATCACTTTTCTGGTCTTTAAAACTGACATTTTATATGTCAATATAGAGCGCTGGTCTAAAGCAGGTCCTTGTTTAGAGAGATGTAGCTTTACCTCCTCTGTGCCACTGAACCAGGAAGTGAAGAGAAGTCTTTATGACAGCGGTCTCCAACCTAGAAAATTTTGGTGGTCCGC
>NC_092862.1:26255785-26278555 GCF_032062135.1 Pyxicephalus adspersus
GTGGCCAGTCAGCCCGAAAAGGGCCTTATGAGACATAGACATAAAAAAATAACCTGAAAAACCCGAAGTAATTTAAACCACCACACTAATGACAGATTCAGACCTACAGCGGGAGCTAGCGATCCTACATGGCTCCCAGCAGCTGGTACCCAGCCAGTCGCTCAGCTGCTTGCACCGCAACAAGTATTCTTAAAGTACAAGCATTTGCAGTAGGAAGCAGTAAGTGATACTGAATTGCTCACTGCCATTCCTATCCATTCTCTATTGGGCTGCAGTGGCTAGATACTACATGTGGCAACTCCCCAAGACAGCAGTTCACTGGCATGAGGAGGCAGTAAGCACATTGCCACCTCACCACCAGTCTGAACAAAGTCTAAATGCCTAATTGTCGGCCCTGGGTGCTGTTGCCATATTGTGGAAGTATACACAGCATATTCATTATGGCAGACCTACATGGAGGAACCACTCCAACGCCACATTGTCTGCACTTCCCCCTGGTCTCCAGCATTTCTTTACTTCTTCCAGGTTCAAAGTTTTCTGCCACCTTTATTGTTTGGTTCAAAATGAAAATTCAATCCCTGGTGATATCTCCACTGCAGACTAAAATCCCAAGGCAACTGATCCTTGCATTTGATGTTCCCAGCTTAGTCCATGGTTACCTTTCTCCCAGTTATGCAGAAAAATATCATCAATCTGAATGCAAAGACAAAGATATTACAGAAACAGTCTATTATCAGCATAACAATATAAAGAATAATCATTTTTGGTTACCAGATGATTAATAAAATGTATATTTATACTGTTAGACACCAGAAAGTCCTTTACCAAGCAGTTTGTAATCAACTCTACAGAACAATAAAATGACATTCAAGAAGCAACTATTTCTGGCTGTCCTATCTCATACATTTTCCTGTTCTAATTATAAAATATCTGCTTACCACTGTAGCTTCAATTTTTATATTAATTTATTTCATTCAATTGATTGATAGCCCAGCCCACCTGAATGGTTGCAGGCACCATTCTTTTGCAATTATCAATTCATTCAATTGAATTTCTAAACCACATCTCCTAAGGCAGCTGCAAAATTGTAATATAATGCAACGTTGACATTGTTAATAAAACATTAAAATCATATAAAAAGATAGATAAAAAAAATAAAAATAAGGGTAAATCATAATGCACAATATCTCTTTGCTGGCTCCCAAAATCATTTTAAGATGCCTGTTGGTATTTTAGGCGACCAGACTATAAGATACCTCCTTTGCGTGCAATGACCTGTTTATACATTTACCATTTATCACAGCCAATGGTGTGTATTGTAAATTGTTGTGTATTGAAGTGTTTTTCTTTATAAAACCAGTGAGGTCCATGAACACATTTGAGAACATCTAATTCATACAGTCTCAATCCTTGAGCTTTGCAGCATGCACTCCATTCTCTGGTATTGTTCGGCAGTGTCTGGTTTGGACTTGTATATTTCACAGTCTGATAAGCTTGTACAGATCTAAATGGTAAGCATTTCTGCAATTACCTTGACATCACTCAGGAAGATATTCAAGGGAACAAATTATTTTTACAACTGTCAACTTGTCTTTCACCACAGTATTTATTTGTTTGCAAATTTGTTTAAGAGACTTTAAGACTGATAAAATGTTATCTAAACTTTACAACTCCTGCCTTGACTTTAAATGTTGGAAATGCAGGTTAAATAGGGTTAGAGAAAGAAATTTAGTTTTATAGTTTTCCTGAATAAAGTGGTGTAAGGTCCATCGATGATGTGCAATGGTGGAATAACCAGAGAAACCAGATTGGAAGTCAGAATGTTAAAACAAGAATTGAATTGGTTGCTGTTATTTTCTGCATTCTCTACATAGTTATTTGACTTGAATTAACATAGTTAATATTTTTACATATCTGCTAAATAAATAAAATGAACTTTTATAAACAACAAAACTGTTAAAACAAAATTAAATAGACAAAAACAAAATATTAGATCCTGTACACTCAACAAAACAATTGACCAAAGTAATCTAAAACAGGTTGCTGTCATTGAAACCCAGTATGGAGAAAACATTTCTGTATGGACATGTCAGCTGGGAGGCTGACACTTTATGCCTGGATTGCAATTTCAGGGGCACTGGGGGCTAGTGGGCCCATGAGACACCTAAGATTTTCTTAAATTCCTGGGACAGTCTTACAGAATTAAGGATGGTTGAGGGGATCTATGTGTGTATCATTTCATCATATAAGACAATATAGTTAATATTGCATTAAGAAATTTACATTTAATATTAATAATACAACATTTTCCTAATTCTAATTAACAAGAGCTGGTGGGTGAAGTTTTACATGTATTATTTTTTAAACAATTGTCTTACAAATTGTAAAAACTGTTTACCCTGTCCATAGCACCTCCAATCTTTAGTTTACAGATAGGCACCACAAGTGATTCTCTGGACATTCTCATGCAAACGTAACATTTGCACGTGAACAGAAAATCCTGGTGCACTGGTGAGATTGAATGGAGATTAAAGGCATCAAAAACAAAGGGGTCTATTTATCAATTCCTCACCATTCAATTTGGCCATTTTTTCATTCAGATGCATTCAAATCTCCACTCAATGCATATAAAAGCCAAGGCTTAATCTGCTACCTAATGTCCAAAAGCAAAATTCAAGGGTATATAAATAAAATAAATAGACTCAAATTGTTAATGTAAACCCAGATAATTGAATTAAATTAAGATAAGGAGATATCCTTTGTTTAATCTTTTTCTCCTATTGCTGTGTTGTTTGTTGTTTATTGTAATGGGTTGTGGTCTTTCCCATCAGTTCCCTAAAGCTACATACACACTTCCAATTATTATCGTCGGAAAACGAACGACGAACGTTCCTGCACGATATATATGAACGATCGTATAGCACCGATACTGCACATAGAGGTAACGATCGTTCGTAGATATTGTACACACAATAGATATAAAAATTGGAAGTGTGTACGCACCTTAAGACTCTGATACCTGTTTTTCCTTGATGGCCTTGTATATAAGTCCGCCTGTACTTCTCCTGTACTCTAACACAATTGTGACACAAATCCGTCATTGTTCTGCCACAATGGTTACCTGTGACTGATGATCCCTCTACTTCCCATCTCTCTGCATTTGTTCAATAGAATCCTTTAGACATTTAAGGGATTATCAGGAGACTGATCCATCTTCCAGGCTCCATAAAGGTTTATGGGATTGTGCTTGCATGTGTAGGAAGCAAGGCTTAAACCCAGCATTTGGTGTCAGTAGTGATGATCTTCTCCAACCTCCAGTGATACCAGCAATAAGGAAGTCACCCATGGTTAGTAACCCATATGTGACTTTATTCAGTAGATCACATGCCATGTAGGATCTCAAAGAATTTATAAGGTATAGGAGAATTTCTAAGACATTTGTAAAACTTCACTGCACTGAACTGCTTTGGGGGCAATGTAGAGATTTAGGTATAACTAAAATAGGTGCCTGGCACATGCACAGTAACGGCTGGCAGGTAATAATATTGTGTCACTACTCCAAATATGCACAGTAGCAATAACGTTTAAATGTAGATCAAGTCCATCCAAAACAGTCATACTCATTGGGAAAAGCTCCCAGAAAAGTTCCTACAACAGGTGAGTCTGTGTTGTCTTCTAATTTATATGCATTATCAACACAACCTACCCTGGCTTTTTCCGGGGCTTAGACAGGTGCTGATGGCATGAGCTAAAGTCAGTGTCTGGACTGGCAGATACCACCGTCAACATCCTAGCTCCGATCATTGCTGTTGGCTTTAAGGGTTGCATTTGGAGTTACAACTCTTTGCTGAGGCACCACTTACCACTGTGCCTGCAACTACCCCATGCTTGCTCACCATTACCACTGTGCCTTCATGCCAACCCTCATCACTAAGTCTGAACCCCATCCTCCCCTCCTGTGCTCACCACCTCTCCCACATTCAGCCCTACAAGAATATATCATTTATATCAGTGGTCCCCAAACTTTTGGAGCTGGGGACACTCTGGGGAAACTTCCCCCCAGAGTGACATCATGATGCCAGAACCCGCCCAATCTCCCATCACAGATCTGAGCCTGTAATGGGAGAATGGGTGCATTGTGTTCAGAGAGACAACCCGCCCAATGCCCTAAGCCTGCGATGCATACAGCAGACGTGGTCCGCAGCTCTGGCCAGTGCGCCCTTCCAAGTGGGGCGGGGTCCTTCTCCTGACCTCGCTGGTGGGTGCACCGGCCAGAGCCGGGGCCCACCTTTCAGAACAGCGGACCGGGGGTTGGGGACCCTGATTTATATAATACCCATCTATATTGCTTCTGCAAAGCCAATTAATAACATCTGTGTCCAAGAGAAAAGTTTATACATATCCCTGTTAATCTTATTTATAACATGGGTCAGAGATCCATAGAACTAAGCTCCTTAAAGTAAATATACAGGTTTCTTCATTTCTCATGGGACCACCCAGACAGTAAATTCTTTTTCCATTCATTATGTGCAGTCACAGTGTCTGCTGCATGTATTATATTGAGGGAATGAACCCCTTTTTAAGTATTGCTTTACTTAGTAAAAATACAACACATTCTTTCATTGTTATTATGTTTGTTAGGTGCATTATAACCAAAGATCACATATTATTCTTCTCTTAAGTTAAAATATTTTCATAATTAAATGCTAGTATCCCAGTTATTTTTATCCATTTCTCGCATAATGATAACAAACACTAGGCTGATTTTTTTTATTCTGGAACTAAAGCTGGAAGTAAGGGAAATGAGAACATTGTACACTTCTTCTAACCATTGCTTGTTTTCAGTGCTAGCTAGTTCTTTACATATTCTCTTTATTATTGAAAAGATGAAACAACAACAATAATATTATTAATAATTATATTTATTTTTACATTACATTCAATTACATTTATACATTAAATGTAGGATCTGAATATATTGTTTTTTTCATGTAGTAGTTAGTGTTTTTAGACTCTTTGGGCTTTTCATAATTCAGGCTAGTAGTTTGATTCATTGATGAATGTGAAACTTTTATGGATTCATCAGCACTGACTCCTTATGATAAGTCTCAGCCTGAAGATTTAGTCACATAAATGACACTCAAAGCAAGAATTCTGTTGATCTGTCTCTGTAGTTAACCCAAGGTTCTCTGGAAATCCTTTGTGAAATATTAGCAGAACTAAACCTCACCAAAAATTCAGGTTCTTTATTACAGAAGGGACCAGTGATGTATCTTCTTCAATAAGATAAATTTACCTGCGTATTCTCTCTGAGATTCTATTGCCGGAATTTTCACCCGATCCCCTTTCAGGATCAGGATCTCTGTTTATGTTGATTTGCTTGGCTGGATTTATATAACTCCCATTTATGCACACAGCTGCTCATTAGCAAGTAAGTAAATTAGTTTTATTGCAGAAGGAATATCAGCATAATTCTGCTGCTAAAATGTAATCCAATATTATTCCAATGCTGAAAATATATCCTTTCCATATTTCTATATTGGGAAGCACCTTTTTCCCAAAACAAAGACTTTTTGGTATATGCTTGGTTTCTACACAAGATTTTAAATAACACTGGTTAAAGCCTAAGTAAACTAAAAAAAAAAACACCAAAAACTCACCTTTTCTTTCGCAGATCTGTCGATCCCTCCAGATGTTTCTGAATTGGTTCCAGCCTCGTCTAGTTATCCGCCTTTGTCCCAGCACGGAGGAATCATCGGGCACCCCCATCTTCTTTCTTGACTTTCTGCTTCTGCATACATAACTCGATATCACACTGCACAGGTGCAAGATTGAGTGACGTATCCTGCTGTAAATGGGGAAAAAAACAGTACCGATCTCACTGTGCATGCATGCGATTAGCATATTTTTTCCCCATTGAATAAAAATCTCCTTCTGCGCATGCTTGACTTTGGGCATGCTCAGAAGGAGTAGCGAGGGGCCTCCTGGGATGCATAACGTTTGTATCCCAGGAGGCTCTGCTCTCCCATTTTGTCTTTTTCATTAAATAAAAAAATGTATTTTTTATCTTACATAAAAGGATTGTGATAGGTCCGCTTTAACTAGGCAGCAAAATTCTAATTTTATAAATGTTGGAAGTATGTGTCTTAAACATTTTGTTCAAGGGTGTATTCATGTTATTGTTAGTTATATACAAAGTAATTTAGGCAAAATCATCCAGTTTACCATTTGTTTAATTTTGCCTGTTCAATTAGTTTTAATAGTTGAACTGCTTATGTGAAGCATGGAAAAAGTGGGCTTGATTTTTTTTGGATATATGTGAGGGTAAGTACATGAGGGTAGTTTCGGACCAGTCAGTGGTCCGCGAGAACATTTTGGTGGCCCGTGGCTCTGTCCCCTGTATGGACACAACTTGCTCATTCCCCCATCGTGAGCTCAGACCTGCTTGCTAATCCTCCTGGGGGAACAGTAACAGTAACCCCCAGAATTTAGCAAACAGATCAGAGCCTGCGTTGGGAGATTGGGCAGGTTCTGGCATCATGACATCACTCTGGGGGAAGTTTCTTTTCCTTTGAGTTCCACACGGCTCTCCGCGCAGCCTGGATTCTGTGGATTTAGTGGTCCTTAAGGTTCGAAAGGTTGGCGACCACGGGTTTAGGTAATTAGGCTTGGAAGGGGCAAAGGAATATGAAAAAATGGGTTTAGAATCATTTTGCAACTCTCAGCAGCCATTTGAATCTGAACCAAAAAGCACCCAAATTTCATTTCTCTATTTACTACACTGCATATCACCAAAATTGAGAAATGTGGCAGAGATTTCACAATTTGTGCCTAAATTGTCAAGGAAAAGAAATTTTTTATTTATGCTCATCCTAATTCTTGTGTAGGTGCTGTTATTTAATGCAATATACTTTATCATTTGGGGCTCTATTTATAAAACAGGAAATTTGACATCAAACATTCCCTGGTGAGAAATACATTACTGTTATTGAAACAAATAAACATTGGAGATTCACACCAAGGAATGTTTGAGGAAATGTCAAATTCCTGGTTTTATAAAAAGAGCCCTTAGAATTAAAATGATATATTTCAATTATAAAATCTGTATTTTTTCAATTGTTGGCTTTTTACTTTGTTTTGGGATCTGATAAAACAAAAATAATGGAAAAATCTAAATAATTTTAATTTACTCTGACATAAGTAATTGAAAACATATTTAATTCAACATGTAAAAATACCAAATTGCAGAACTAAAGGAATGAACAACATTTTTGTGCTCACATGGAAGAATGAGAGGGGATGTCAGCACACAGACATAGTAGAATCAGTAATTTGTACCAAGAACATATTGTTCCTCATATAAAATAAACTACGAAATGGCACTATGAATTCATTCAATTATTTTACATTGAAACATTTTGGCTTAAACTGCTAGTCATGTTATGCAGAATGAGATGACGTACCACATGCTCAGCATATGATCATTCCTGTACTATCTGCTTGGAATTTCTTGGCTTGTTTTCATTGTATTATTTTAAAGTGACTTGGTCATCCTGTTTCACTGCTTTGTGTCCTAAAGTAAACCCTGGACACATTGAGCTTGTTTTTTTTAAAGCTGGACTGGAGAAGATAGACTATCATGGGAGAACCTGGTTGATCTGGCAAACATGGAATAGTTCTGGTCCAGAATTAAAAGCAATTGCTAAATATTAGATTTTAGGAAGTCAATTCGAGGTTTGCTGAATCAGCCAGGTTCTCCTATGATAGTCTATCTTCTCCAGTTCAGAAGAGCTTTAATAAATCAGAGCCAATGCTAGAATACATTTTAGACTGAACTTGTCTCATTGGAAAGAATCTAATCAGTTGGTTTAGGCTAATGTATAATAATTAGAATACAGCACGTATTACATGTTCTTTTAAAGGGGTAACAGGTTCTGTTCATTTCCTTTTTGTGTTCACTTTCCAAGTCATGTCACTTTCACCTACGCAACATCTCCAAAATCTGCCCCCAGCTGTCCCCTGAGACCACCAAACTCCTTGTACACGCTCTTCACATCTCTCATCTGGACTACTGTAACATCCTCCTCTCTGGAATTCCACTAACTCAACTCTCTCCTCTACAATCTATTATGAATGTTGCAGCCAGACTCATCCATCCTTCCCTCCGCTCTTCTTCTGCTGCCTCTTCTTTGTAGTTCTCTCCATTGGCTTCCATTTCACCTTAGAATCAAATTCAAGCTTCTGTGCTTTGCCTTCAAATTCCTCCACAGTTCTTGTCCCACTTACATTTCTGACTTAGTAGAAAAATACTCCCCCAGCCGCTCTCTTCGCTCCTCCAATGACCTAATAATGACTTCTTCACTCATAACCTCATCACACGTATGGCTCCAAGATGTTTCTAGAGCTGCCCCAACTCTCTGGAATGGTCTTCCTCATGCTATTCGGCTTGCTCCTACTTTCTGCTCATTTAAAGGAGCACTCAAAACCCATCTTTTCAAACTTGCCTACCCATCTTCTTCTGTCTTTTAAAACCGTCACTACTTCCCACCACTACATATTTCCCCTTCTATTGTGTGTTACTTCCCCCACCTACTAGATTGTAAGCTCTTCAGGTCGGGGTCCTCTCCTCCTGTGTCACTGTCTGTATTCGTCTGTCATTTGCAACCCCTATTTAATGTACAGCACTGCGTAATATGTTGGCGCTATATAAATCCTGTTCATTAATAATAATAATGATAAATTGCCATCCAGATGTGCACCTTCTCTTTGCTGATAATAAAACGATCTAGAAGGTGTCGCTTTCAAGTTCAGTGGTGGTTTTCCAGGCACATGGTAAACCATTGCTGGTTGTTGATTAGATTAGATGCTGTTAAATGTTAAAAAATATATGACATCATATTCATGAATATGACTGAACAAGTAAAGAGATGACCATGTGTTTCTATACATTATACTTGATGGAACCTATTGGAGTTTGGGATTGCCTAAGAAGTGTGAAGCAACTATTTTGGAACAGTAATTAATTTTCTAGTTCCTCCCTTTTTGATGATATAGACGTGTATATGTTGTATTGTATTCATATACTAGAAAGTCACAAATATAACACTGCATCCAGTAGCGTAAACAGTCAACAGTGGGCCCCTGTGAAGAAATTACTTGCCCCCCATCATTATAATTTGGCTGCAGTGGGGGTCCCCAGTTGGCTAGGGTTTGGGGCCCTTGTGCAATGGCACCATTTGTACCTTCCTATATCCACCCCTGTTGACATCAATACATACAGTATATTAAAGTGGAAGTAAACTGAAAAAAAAAAACTCACTCCCCTTTACCTTCGCTGATCCGTCAATCCCTCCGTAGGTTTCCTGGATTGGGTCCCGTCTCCCTAGTATCTTCCTTTGTTGGCATCGGCCTTCTTCTTTGTTCCTACCTACGTCATCCACCTCGCACTGCACAGAGATCAGATGACGTAGATGATGCAGAAAAGAGTGCTGATCTTTCTGTGCATGCATGAGATTGGCATTTTAATTTTTACCCCATTGAAAAAAAGGCTTGGGCATGTGAAGAAGGAGCAGCCAGAAACCTCCTGGGATCCATAATGTATCTATCTCGAGCGGCTCTGCACTTCAATTCTGTCCTGATCGCTGCACCAATCAAAACATAAAAGGGAGGGGCTTTACCCTTTTCTTAACCCTTTTTTGTAAGGTACAAATTTTAGTTTAGGTCCCCTTTAAATAGTGCGGAAACTTTTTATGAATATTTTTTTATAATACATATAAATCTGATTCTGTTGTTATGATCACAGTATTCTAACAGTTTCCTGACCAACTCCTCTAAACAGTTCCCAATTGGTCACAGAGTAGTTATCTATATTTATAGAGAAAGTAAATCTAGTTATAAGTATGTTACTAATATGCAGCCTAAATGTCACTGGGCCTTGGTTTTACAGTTAGAAATAAGGTCAATTTACAATACATAATATATTCTTACACAACTGAATTCTCCATCAGGAGCTGTGCATACCTGTTATATACAATGAGTCATACTTTTTATTTTGGCTGCTTTTTGTGTATCTTCTTTAATTACCAGTCATTGCATTCCTGTCTATCCTACGTCATCCACCTCGCACTGCACAGAGATCAGATGACGTAGATGATGCAGAAAAGAGTGCTGATCTTTCTGTGCATGCATGAGATTGGCATTTTAATTTTTACCCCATTGAAAAAAAGGCTTGGGCATGTGAAGAAGGAGCAGCCAGAAACCTCCTGGGATCCATAATGTATCTATCTCGAGCGGCTCTGCACTTCAATTCTGTCCTGATCGCTGCACCAATCAAAACATAAAGGGGAGGGGCTTTACCCTTTTCTTAACCCTTTTTTGTAAGGTACAAATTTTAGTTTAGGTCCCCTTTAAATAGTGCGGAAACTTTTTATGAATATTTTTTTATAATACATAAAAATCTGATTCTGTTGTTATGATCACAGTATTCTAACAGTTTCCTGACCAACGCCTCTAAACAGTTCCCAATTGGTCACAGAGTAGTTATCTATATTTATAGAGAAAGTAAATCTAGTTATAAGTATGTTACTAATATGCAGCCTAAATGTCACTGGGCCTTGGTTTTACAGTTAGAAATAAGGTCAATTTACAATACATAATATATTCTTACACAACTGAATTCTCCATCAGGAGCTGTGCATACCTGTTATATACAATGAGTCATACTTTTTATTTTGGCTGCTTTTTGTGTATCTTCTTTAATTACCAGTCATTGCATTCCTGTCTATTGTAGGAAATGTTATTTGGAAAAATGAACATTTGGTTCTATGACAAACATATACACATTTTAGCTGCTCAGATGATGTTGTAGCTTATAAAAAGAAAATTACAATAGTTACCATGACCATGGCCATTGTCATTGCCCCAAAAATATCTCATGGAAATTTTAAAGAGCAAATAAGGTTTGAGTAAATGTTACCTGACTTTTATTCAAACCTTGCGGTGGGATCCATGACGATACATATGTCATGGATCCCAGGAATCTTCTGGCTGCTCCTTCTGCACATGCCCGATCTCCAACATGTCCAGAAGGAGCTTTTTCTTCAATGGGGAAAAAAATGCTGATCCCACACATCCGTAGTGACACCCCCACTCTTTTTACCTTATCTACGTCACCTAAACATGCGAGTTCCCAGTGACGGGTGACGTAGGCAGAAGGGTAAAGAAGGAGGATTCCAGGATGATGCAGGACCTGATCTGGGAAATTTCCAGGGACATTGATGGATCTGCATACGTAGGTGAGTTGTTTTTTTTTACTTTACTTCCACTTTAACAGAGTGTATTAGGAAAGGAGAAACTCTTCAACTCTTCAACCCTAGCACCCACACCAGCCCTTTTTTTAAAATGCACAATACATATTAGTGAATAGGGTTGTTGGGTATTGTCAGTGCCTGGTGTTGGTAAAATGTAGAATATCAGTCTCTAGTGTAAATGGGGGCATCAATGGGGGTTTGTTGTCAGTCTCCTGTATTGGTAGATACAGTTCCTAATTAGGTTATTTGACTGATTTAAACAAAATCTTTACATTGTTGGACACATGAATTATCTACTACACATTACCTAGTTAGATAAATAAAATGATCCAATAATACGACTAATAAACTTGTGATTTATGCATGCTATGTTTGTAACAATAGAAGAACATTAGTTTGCAGATTCATATAGATGTAAATTTTGCATTTTGTGTTTATTGAGAAGTGATGGAACCACCTATAAATGACTCTTTTGCGAGTGTTGTACCATTCAGTTGTATAGCTCAACATTTGTACCCAAAGTAAGAGAATCCACCTACCACATGGTAAGTGTTCCTGAGTTACAAGTGTACAAAGTCATAGCCACTGATTACTTAAGTTCTCTTACCTGACTACCACATTACTACCTTATTAAGTTTAATGTACCATTATTCAGGAGTGTAATTTTTCTTTGTAATAAATGTAACTGGATTAACAATAAGTACCTCCTGCATCCTGTAAACCTAAATACTCACATATAGAAAAGCCTTTGAGGCAAACAAATATCTGGATAAAGATCACTTAGGAGTGCATTGTAATGAGGTTCTTGGCTGAATTATTAACATTTTGAAAGTACTGTTTAAATTGGCTTCACATGGGTAGAACTAACCAATAACCCATATGAAAGAGTCTCAAAACAGAAAGAATGGAAGTCAGCATATGTTTATAGCATCTTGGAACCCTGGATGCTGATGAAAGTGTTATCCTAATTACAGCACATTTGTATAAAATTAAAAGTTCCAGGAAAGCTCAGTGGACAGCCATTGGCAGCTCTAAAGATTTCTGTTCTATAAAACCTTTATACAACACCGCTTCGGGTTATAAGTTCCACAGGGACTAACGTAATGCCCCTTAAGACTCTCTGGCAAAACTTACCTCCCCAGGATTTATCTTTTGAGATCTTTAGGGATTACAATTCTCCAGGCAGTTTTAATATTTATTTTACTCTGCAGAATATGTATATTTAGCACTGGCTCGTCTCTGATTCTGTTCCATGGTACTGAAAATATGTGATTTATTAACTAATATTATAATAAACAAATTGCTGTTATAATGCTAATTATAAAGATTCATATTGACGTTACAAGGTAGATATGAACGATTGAACAGCAACATAAGCTCTATTTAAACAAAAACTACTGTGTATTTTAATGATGAATGCTGCAATGTTTTCCTGGGAGGGGGCTGTTAGGCATACCAATGCCACCCGTGCTTTTAAGAAGTAAACTTAAGTCAGGTTTGAGGTTTTTTCTCACAAACCCTTATTTTTTGACAGGTTTGAATAGGTTTTTATTTATTCAAGGGAAAGAGAGCAGCAGTGTAAATGGCCTTGTTTTACTATGCAAGGCCTATTTTTAAATAAATATTAGTAAAATTAAAGGCTGATGGAGTGGAGGCTTGGATAACCACAAATTAAGACCTCCTGACATACTGTAATTCCTCAATCTAAGTGGAACTTTCATTAAAAAAGAAACACTTACCTTTACTGGTGAAATGCCCTCGATCCCTCTGTATCTTCCTTTTTCTTTCCTCCTTCTTCTCACTGTGCACGCATTAAAACAGTTTTTATTTTTTACATTCTAGGAAAGGCCTTTATGATGTTAGCCATGTGCAGAAAGAGCAGCCATGGTCTCCTGGGATATGTCACGTAAGTATTCCTGGAGGCTGCTGGTTTTCCCTTTCAGTCTTTACTGCCGTGGCAGTAAAATTTTATGAAAAGTTATAGCAGTAATTTAGTATACTTACATGGATATGAATATGTGTGTACCAAATGTAAAAATATGTGTGATGAGACACCAAATGGATGTGACATGTTACAATATGAAGACAGTACAGTATATATAAATCTGTATAGTCATAAACATAGAAAAGGCAAATGAACACAGTATGGCTTTCGGTACATTTTGGTTTTTATCTAGCATTCTTTGATAAATACGCGTAAGGCCAGAAATTGTAAAATGCTTTATTAATATTACACACTATTCATATAGCGACATCATTTTATGCAGCACTGTACAAGGTCAATAGTCATGTCACTAACTGTCCCTCACATGAGCTCACAATCTAATGTCCCTACCTCAGTCATATGTATTTAATACGGTCTAAGGTCAATTTTTTGGGGTGTAGCTAATTAAGCTAACTGCATGTGTTTGGGATGTGGGAGGAAACTGGAGTACCCAGGGAAGAATGTCACACTTACATACAAAAACATCATTGGTGTCAGTGGTAATTGTCCTGAGAGGTCCAAATTGCTCATTGCTCAAGGAACCCCTAGCAATTTCTGTAGGAACCCTTGGGTTTCACAGAATCCCGGTTGAGAAACACCGGTGTAGATATACAAACATTAGTGTTGGTTTCCCAATTGAGTTGAGCAGGTATGAAAAAATCAGATGAATTATTGAGCTAAACTCAGCATGATAAACCTTTAAAGGGCTAAATTCTATCTTTCAGAAGTCACATCTACTTAATTCCAGATAAAGATTGTATCAGTTTTCTTACCATTATTATAAGAATACCTGCAATTTATAAAACTGAACTACATAGAAAGGGGCCAAAAAAGCTTCCAAAAAATATTCAGCCCTATGAGTATGTTTATTAATGTAATTGTCATCATTTAGCCCAGTGTTTCCCAACCAGGGTTCCTCCAGGGGTTACTTGAGCAATGAGCAATGTATGGTTAGTTTAGGTGATACCAATGATCTTTTGGGCTACTGGCCACCACACTAATATACTGTACGTTGTGAATATAATAAATATAGAAGAGGTTCTTTGAAGATCTAAAAGCTATTTCAAGGGTTCCCCCCTGTTAAAACAAAAATCAATAAACACTACTACTATCAAAATGTTGCCTGCGTTCTAACCATTGAAAGTTATTTCAAGGGTACCCCATGCTAAAAAGGTTTGGAGACACCGAGCTAGAGACATGAGTCAGAGAATGATGGGTTCCTATTAAATTCAGTGATAAAGTGTGATCAGGCAGGGCTTTATTGCAGAAAGGGACAGACAATACCTCTTCTGCAATAAGCATTCCTACCTGCCCGATTGCTCTGTTGAACTGTCAAAATCGCTGATCTGCAACATCTGTCCTTTGCCTGCATTGCTGTTTCTTAATAAAGCTGTATATGTATAGCAACTATCAGTATGATTTGCTTAAAATTAGATGTTTTTATTCGCAGCTCAGTCATTTCAGTATCTGTAACTTTTTTTATCTGGTTAAGCATAATGTCAGTGTGTAGTTATCTCAGGCACCACTACACAGAATAATGTGTGGTATAAACTGTAAATCTCAAATTTTGATCCTCTTTTTCTGATAATTTTGAACTAATCACAGTATTTCTCTTCAAACTTTTCCTTTTTTATTTGCAAAATATTTCTGCATTATAACTTTCTTTTATATTTTAAAGGAAGGGCCTGAAAGTGTGGGAAAAAGACCTTGCAACTGAATTAGGTCCAGATGATTGGATAACTATTTGGCAAGCAGCCTCTGTGAATTCAATAAAATAACAGTAAAGAATAGCTGTAAACTGACTCACAGGTTGTAATAAAGTGCACAGAATAATGTGTTCTAGATTATAGTAATTCAGGTCAATCAAGGGTGTACATGATTGGTAGGTGTGAAATCTTGGGCTCACTTACAAACTCACAAAAAATATTACTTGGTAAAAGAATTTGGGTGGTGACACTTGGTAACGGGCACTAACAATGTAATATTATTTCATCTGTAATAATATCATTCAGGCAGGTTTGATAAACCTAGTACGTGTTGAAGGTTTTATTATTTTTATGTTTTCTTTAGCCCCTGTAGACATGTCTGCAGTCAACAACATTCTCAATCCCTGGTGATTGCAGTGCTGCTGTACTAACAATGCATGTAGCATATGAAAATGCTTTAGTGATCTTTAGATGAAGTCCTGCAGCTCTGGTTGAACATTCAACACTCAATCGTGATCCTAACCACTCCAATTCAACAGGGAGCAGTGGGGAACCACTTTGTGCAAACACTTGCTACCGCTTGTATTTATGTTGCAGTTGCAGCATGGTTCCTGTTGCTTCTGGAGGAAGAACCACAACTGTACTCAGCTGCATGAAAAAGGGTTTCTGAAATGCTGTGTTTTACTTTAAAAACTACCCCGAGGTGCACATAGGGGTGCCCAATAGTAGCTAACCATGTAGTTTTAGAATGTATCCATTTGATTGCAAGATTCTCATTGCATTTGTTTGGAAAATGTTTCAATCCTGGGTGAAAGCTGCCTGAAAACATTATATATAGGTCTGCCCTTACTTTAGTTTTATAATGTATTACAGAAACTCTTATCAGACTTTAATGAAAGCAGAACTTCCACAAAAATTAAAGGTCCAGTTACACTTTTTGGGCCTCCCCACTTTTCACAAACTCACCTAAGGCTTGATAAATGTTTGCCTTATATTTTGTGGTGAAAAATTTCACTACAATCTAAACGAATCTAGTTAAAATTCGTTGAACATTTAACCAGTGGACTTACATTTGACATTATCTGTTCTTCAAGGGGAAAAAGGTCTTTACTGTGACGTTTAAGGGACCATAAATTTATAGGGGAGGCAAATGCCTGGTTTAGGTTGTACATAAGCTTTCACCTTACTTGCCCCCTTTCCTGGACATGGCGGCACATAAGATAGCTTCCCCTGGTTCTTGACAGTATTGTGCACTTCTTTTTTTTTTTTTGCGATAACTTCTTAAAGCATCCTTTATTGTTGAAGGGCATAAAGAATAGAGTCTGCATGGGGACTGAATGCCTACTGCTCCCTTGTTATGGGGATACCAGCCTGCATGCCTGGCATGGTGGGATGGTAAGCTGGGAGGAAGGGGTAAGTTTTGTTTATATTAAAAAGTGTAGTCCTACCAGGCCAGCAAAGGCTTTTCATGGTGCTGAATGGTGCCGGTGTTCATACAAAGAGCTATTGCTGAGCTCATTCTCCTCCAGGCAATCCAGCCCCTCAGGCCAGCAAAGGCTTTTCATGGTGCTGAATGGTGCCGGTGTTCATACAAAGAGCTATTGCTGAGCTCATTCTCCTCCAGGCAATCCAGCCCCTTACTATAATTTACATATAAAATTAGATTTCTTAGCTGGCAGCTGCATATAGCTAGTTAACGTTCAACCTATGCAGGGGGGAGTTCTTAAATTGTCTCTTGCTGATTACTGGTATTACAAAAAAAAGTCCGAATTTTTGGAAAGAAATGTTGAAACACAGTCCTAAGAATGTCTGCTTGGAAAATAAATTCTGGTTCTGTTTGAATCTGAAGTGTTTTTCCACTACAATACAGACTAGTGACAATATCGAATAGCATCTGTACATTACATAGGGATCTTTGTGTCTGGAAAATAATCTGTGCCTCAAGGCTTCAGTCACAGGAGCAGATAATATAATAGTCTGTTTATTGGCATTAGTACACACCCAGCTCCATCAGCAGACTGTAAGCACGTGGCAATGAGAAGATGTGTGAACACGAGGATTCCTCCACAGCTTTTTCCAAATTTTGTCTGACAATCAGTGCACTATTAAATGTGAAAACCCAGGGTAGAAGGCATGAAAGGCATGCATGCTGCTGAACTGATACTGTTGTCAGTGTTTCTTTCATTTTAAATTAAGGTCTTTAGAAGTTTTCTGCAATTTGAGGAGCTGAGATGACCCCTTGCAGTGGGGCTACCCACCTACTTCAACAGTGAAAGGTGTGTTTAGGTCTGTGATGTTTTTAAATTAGGTAGAAATGAGCATAGGTGATTTTTTTTGTGGCTGTGCATGAGCCAAAAAATAGCAGTATGGACCCAAATAGGAAGGTGACCTAATTAGAGCTTAAATTATTGTTGTCATCTGCCTAAAACTACCCCACTTGGCCTTAAAGAATGTGTAAACTCTTGAACTTCTCTTAGGTGTGTAGGTTGGGTACACAAACTTGCTAAGGGATCAAGTGATCCCACATGGCTCACAGCGGCTGCCACCTAGCCATCCACTCCGTCACTTGCACAGCACTGCTGGTTTCTAAAGTTCTACCATCTGCAGATTTTACAGCAGGCAACAGTGTGTGGTACTGGACCGCTCACTATTTCCTCCATTCCTTCTCTATGAGGTTGCATTGGGTGGGAGCTACTTGTAACGTCTCCCCTGGCGCAGCATTTCACAGGCATGAGAAAGCAGTAACTGCATCAAAATTTAATTGCCAATCTGAACAAAGCCCAAGAAATCCATCCATAAAATAATACTCCATGATTCCTGTCCTTGGCTGGTGATGCTAAGCTGAAACACATAACATATCTTGGGGAACTCTACTCTGTTTTTGTAGCATAAAGCTGCCTTGTTCTTCCTTATTATGACAGTAAGGCCCTTTGGAGGAGCACCATCAGCCATCTAGGTGGATTCACCGTGGAAGGGGTTTCCTCCTTTGGCTGATTCGGGGACAGAGCACACCATGTCATGCCTGGTGACAATACTGCAGAGGCAAGATTAGCCTGCAGAGCAGAGGAGTATATTGAGAATAGGTAACCTTAACATTCTCATTATACCCTGAAGAAGCCGATAGGCGAAACGTGTCAGGAATAGTGATATTGTTTGTTTTTGAATATCAGGGAATTCCCTGTATAGTTTTAGGTCATAGATCCCATGCTGTGTGACCAGTCATATGTTGAATTTGTGTATTCTTATATATTGAGTTTTGTATACATTTCCCCTGATTTATATGCTTGTGATTTTGAATAAAAGTTGAATTGTCAATTGAAAAGGCCCAGTTTCGTTTTACATTTATAACTGTGCTTGATAAGAAATTGAATATATGTTTATAGTGGAATATTGCATTGAAGAGTAGGGACAAGACTCTGCAGCCTTCCTTTCCCCTGTAAAACCTAGCCGTTGAAAAAACTGTTCATATATTGAATGGCCATGGCTGTGAATGCATTTATAGAGATCCCATCTGGATATGCTTTTTAAAAAACAAATGACTGGGTCATATATAATAAAATCTCAGGTTACTTGTGAATTGGATGGCATTCAGACTTGATGGTCTGTAACATGCCCACAGTACTAAAGGTATGTGATAACTAAAGTTGCCAAATTTTTCTGCTTCCTATCTGCCGACATTTAGTCCTGACCACTTGCTGCCTAATATGTCACCTGCCTAGGGGTTAATTAATGTTGTATATTTATTGTCTATATAATAAGTTGACTTGACACAATAAAACAAGGGCTATCTTAGCTCTGTGACCTGATTTATTATTTTCTACTTGTTCTCTTGTTTTAGCATGTATGACGCAGTAATCTATTTTACCACAAGATGTCCCTTTTAGATTAAAGATTGGTAAATTACAGAAATTTGCTGCAGATCTTTACAGGGTTTTACTTTTCTCTTGGATGGCAAAGGTAAAACCTTTATTCTATACTCACCAATAGCCAAGCAATAGTCATTTTTTATCGGCATCTTAGTGATTTGCCTATTTGTATCGTCTTTTTACATTATTTGAAATTATCTTCCATGTCATTAGTTTAAATTAGAAACTGTAAGTAATAATATCATAATCTATTTATAATACCATCATAGTCTTTTAAATTATCATAGTGGCCAAAACCCCTCTTTTTCTCCTCTTCTTATTACTTTACATAAAAGGATTGTCTACCAGTAGCCATTTTAGCTTTATTGTTAGTTAAACCCCACACAACTAAAATACATATATGTCACTTTTTTACCTGCTTAATATGTTGCTTTATTTCTGTCCAATGAATTCTGAGATGTACATAGCAATGTCAGATAGTCAAGCTAAATTGGTGATGCATTTTGCGTTTAGGCAGCCCTTTTAAATTGAATGGACCGACAACAAAACAAAGCATTCTAAAATAAAATATGCTTTGGTTGGGTGTGTTGTGGTTTTATTTAAAAATAGCCAATGCACAAATTGTGTTTCCTTAATGCACCTTAGCAAGGAGATGAATTTGCACCTTTACCATTAATCCCAACACACACAGCGATGCTCTAACACTTTACCAGTGTTTCTCAACCAACAGCTTTATGAATACTGCATGTTTAATAATGTAATTGTCATCATTTAGCCCAGTGTTTCTCCAGGGGTTTCCTGAGCAATGAGCAATGTATGGTTAGTTTAGGTGACGCCAATGATCTTTATGGCTATCTGTAAAGGTGACTTCTTCCCACTGGCTAGCACACTAATGTATTGTAATTTGTGAATATTGTAATTATAGAAGGGGTTCTTTGAAGATCTAAAAGCTATTTCAAGGGTTCCCACATGTTAAAAAAAAAAGAAACACTGCTCTGTACTCAAATTGTTGCCTGTGCTCTAACATTTAGGTAGCTGGTGCAAGGGTCATTTTTCCCAACAGAATTTTAAATAACCCAAAGAGACTAACAATAGTTGCATTCAATTATTGTGAGTCTTTTCGGGTTTCTTAAAATGCTGTGGGTATAAAAAGTATGACCCTTGCACCACCGCCGTCCAACAAAACCCTCTCCAGTATTTACAGATCACTAGACTCCCGATCATTTCTTTGACTTTCTGAATACACACACCTAAGCTTATTGAATAAACTCCTGCAGCAAGTTTTCTTCAATTCTAGGTTTGTTTAATCAAAAAGATGATCAGCAATACAGGGGCAGACTGGTTGTACCTACTGGAGAGGGTCATGTTGAAGGAGCTATGTATGTCTACTATTTTTTTTAACTGATACTACATCAGACTCATGGGGCTGTAGGTATACATTTTACATCCATTATTTTCGATTGTACTGTATTTGATTAGATTTTTGGATCATCTACATGAGGGGTGTCAAACTCTGGCCTGGGGGCCAAATCTGGCCCGCAACATCCTTTTTTTTTGGCCCCCCCAAGGAATCCTAAATATGAATTGCAGCTGGCCCGCCGCTGCATTTATAAAGCGCCGCTACTTCAATTCCCGGCATCACTCGCATCTATCGACCAGCGGCCTCTCCTATGCGTGGCCCCGCATTGGACCGTTTTTAAGATGCAAGTAATGGCGGGGATTGTAGTAGCGGCATCACTCATGTCTGTTGACCAGCAGCCTCTCTGCCCATGCGTGGCCCCGCATTGGACTGTTTCATAGACGCAGGGAATTGTGTTAGCGGCACTTTTTCAGTTTCAAGTTTGGCCTGCGACTTTGTCTAAGTTTTTAAGTTTGGCACACTGTGTATTTGAGTTTGACACCCCTGCTTTACAGCCATGAATTGCTTGTTTCAATGTACAGTGATACCTCGGTATAAGTCCGCTTTGGAACAAGTCCAACTTGGTATAAATCCTGTTTGGGCACGAAAAATTTTACTTGGTATACAACCTTTGTGCTAGAACTTGTATGCGTCAAAATGAGTCATACCACTACGCGCTACCCTTATTTACCTCTCTCAAGACAAAGCCAGGACTGCCCACGAGTGTCAGTACGCCAGTTTCTACCATTCAGTGAACAACCCGCGCTATAACTCTCTGTGAATTACATAACATCTCCTCCTTCTCCCTTCCCAGCACCATCCTAGTAGGCACTCAACTCTTTTCAGCAAGGTAAAGTGAGGTTAAATTTTCATTTAATTCATCTAATTGCTTTTGTATTTATGTATTTTAGTATTAGGCAGTGTTTAAATTATTCTATACAACCCCATCAATCTATAATATGCCAATAACAATAGGATTTTTTTTTGCATGGGAACAGATTAATCATTTTCCTTTTATTTCTTATGGGAAAAATGTGTTTGGTATAAAGCCTGTTTGATAAAAATCCAAGGATCTGGAACGGAGTAAGGATTTATACCAAGGTACCACTGTATATAACTTTTTATTAAAACCCATTCTGCCACCTAGTGGCCAATTATAAAACCAGCACAGAAGTCACAATAGTCAATGCTATATTTATTGTAACAGCAATGCTAAATTATTATTATTGTTGTTATTAATATTATTATTATTATTATTAAAATAATAATATTAATAATGAATAGGATTTATATAGCACCAACATATTAGGCAGTGCTGTATATTAAATACCAAATATACTACTGAATCCTGATAAACAGGAATTGATTGACAGGAATATTTTACACATACACCCTTTTTCCTATTGTTAAGGTTTAAGTCAAATCACAAAACTCTCAGAATTATCCATACACAGAGAAATTTGTTCCTGAACGTCTTTCTACTATCTTATCTCCTCAATCTTTGAGTTTGGTAAATGAACACTTGTGACCGGTGAGTGTAATCAAAAGGCAGAGAAATTAGGTGGTTGATGTGTATCACCCCCTCTTAGGCTGCGTTCATACCAGCAGAAATGTCCCACAGCGTTTATCACCCCAGTTGCTTACTGCATTACACTAGGTGCCTGGGAGCAGTAACAGGCTGTCTCTGCTAGGCTTTTAAGGCATTTGCAATACCTGTTCTCAAAATGTTTGCAAAAAACATTTCTCTGATCTCAGCTTTAAAGCAGAGCCAAACTAAAAAAAAAACCTCACTTACCTTATCTTCCACAGATCCCTCAGGAGCTTTCATGGATTGGGTCCTGTGCTGTCCTGTTATGTATGAAGGAAGACGCCAGGCGTCACCATTAGGGTTGAGCGAAGTTTTAAAACCTAATCTTGCAGCGAATTTGGCCGTTCTCACTTACCGAAATTGTCCGGTGTAAATTTGCCAAACGAGATCGAATTTAAAAAATCGAAATCGAAAAAAAATATTGCAGGTGTGCTGATTTAGTTAACAAATATTACTTCAAGTGTTTTGTTTTTATTCTCAGTTGAAACAGATATAGCTTTTAGGTACATTAAAAATGCATAATGATAACAAAGACATTTTCAGCTAAAATAAACTCACAGATCTAAATGAATTCATTTTTCATTGATTGTGTAGCAGTAAAAATTCTTCCTTTGTCCTATAACCTTAGTAACAAGTAAGAAAGCAATGTGTATCTAGTTTGTGCAAGTAAGATCATTAAAACAGCCTGGGGACTTCATAAAACTCACAAACTAGAGTAAAAAGATTTGTGAGCATTGGAATTCAATAATGACTTTGAGAGTCAATAATGAGAACAGCACTTACAGAGCAAATACATGCAGGCTTATTCTCTTGCCTTATATCGCTCTGGAAATTGTACTCAAACTCTTCTCTACATCAGTGATTTTCAACCACTGTGCCGTGGCACACTAGTGTGCTGTGAGAGATCTTCAGGTGTAC
>NC_092862.1:26278978-26280171 GCF_032062135.1 Pyxicephalus adspersus
TATATATATATATAATTATATAAAAATAAAGTCCCTCACCTTTTCTTTTTCTAATATTTGTTAATTTCAGGATGTGGCAAGTGTAATTTTGTTGAATGAAATGTGGTAGTCTCTAGGTTTGTTTCTATATAGCCCTGTGTTACACTTATGCACAGCTAGTGGAGTGATGTGGCTAATAACACATGAAACTATTTGAACCAGGAGTTTGCACATGTTCATTTGTTTTTTTATTTAAAGTGAACTATAATCTGCAAAAGGATCATTTTAAAGCGGAACTAAAGTAAAAAACATATATATGTTATATATATCGTTATATATAAACATTTATATGTTTATATATAATGGTATATTTATAAATAAATATATGTTTAGCATTTTTATTGTTGGCAGATCATTTTGACTTGCTCATTTTAAAAGTAGTTTACAAGCCAAAAAGGTGTGGTCACCCCTGATTGAAGTCTTCTCAACAGGCCCAGGTTTTGCACTGAGTGAGTATAAATAAATTGAGAAACTTTATTGTCATTATATATACTTTATTAAGCTACAGAGTGTCATTTTGTAACATTTTTGGTTTGTGGTGTGCTGCAGGATTTTTTTATTGTAAAAAATGTGCCGTGGCTCAAGAAAGGTTGAAAAACACTGCTCTACATTCACCAATATGGAAGTTTGCATCTTGTTGCTGCAGTACTTTTTTTAGTAGTCAGACTAAGTGTACAATAGTAAGTACATCTATTAGAATGTTGTATAGATACAGATACATAACTTAAATACTAATAGACTAATCCACTGTGTCAGCTAATTGTAACAGATACTACAGAAGGAGCAGAAATCCTTTGCATTGCTACATTTTAGGGATGAGCGAGTGAGAATTTAAAAGCGAGAACGGCAGGTGTGAATTTGCCTATCAAGATCGAATTTTAAATTTAAAAAACAAAAAAAAAAAAACAAAAAGACCCCCCGCTTTTTAGAACAGTGTGCAATCCGCAGCACTAGAGGGTAAATAACTTCTAGTGCCGGGTATTGCACACTGTTCTCAATAAATGCAGCCGCGGCAGATCCCTCACATTCATAAATACAGACATGGGAAACTTCCTCTCAGTGAAAGATCCCCGGGCACTACAGGTCATGGGCTTGCCCTCATTCTGACCTGTAGTGCCCGGGGATCGCTCACTGACAGGAGGATTCCCACGGCT
>NC_092862.1:26281125-26296603 GCF_032062135.1 Pyxicephalus adspersus
TTTAGGTAAGTATGACCTTAACTGTGTATTTTCTTTAACTTATATTTATTGGCATCAAATAGTTTGACTTTGATAACTATCATTTCTTGTTTGGTCATAGATTCGAATGAAATAAACCCATAATGAGTGAGAAAAGCAAACAAATATTTTGCATCTTTTTAGTAATACCAAAGATAATGCAACTAATGATAATAGTAACAATAGTAATACTTCATTTAGCCGTGAGCTGATCAATGAATCAGAACCTCCACAGTCCTTGTAAGGCACCATTAGGAAGATTAATATTTCCAAATGTATTTATCTTTTTTTTTTTAAATTCCTATTAATGGTCCGCTAGATTTAAAATTATGAATTTAGTGGTCTGTGAGGTCTGAAAGGTTGGCAACTGCCGGTTTGTATATCCCCCATTGTATCTTCCTATTCTTTATAATATGAAAACAGATTTAACCTTAAAAGCCATCTGTAAATACTACTAATTTTATGACTTGCTGATGCTAAAAATATTTGTTTCTGATTAGTTGCTATTATGATCCGGAGAAAATCTATGTTTTTCAAGCTGGCCATGTGTTTTACAATCTGTATATTCTTCTATGTATTTAAAAAAAACAAATGCATATCAAATAAATACCTAAACATTTCAGGACATTGAATTATGTGATTATTTGTGGACCTAATAGTGCTTGTACACCCAGTTGTCAGTCAATGTTAGTCTAATACTCAGCTCCCACACATTCAAGTAATTCCATCATTTTAACTAAGATTTCCATAATTACTGCACTGACTTTATATTGTTTTTTTATTTTTTTAATTTTTTTTAACTATCTATAGGTGCACTCAATAAATACCACAATCAATGCATAATTTCTCCTCAAACTGTATATGTGTATGTATTCTTGCAATGCCAAATGTTTGTCTGAAGATGGTAGCATCATACTTACTATGAGTGTGTTTCCATGATTCTATTCAGAGTCCAGAATGATAATCATTATGGATATGCAAGTTAAAAAAGTGTCAGTGAAGCCTAGGCTCCTTGTATAATTAGAAGCTGTGATGTTTGCAAACTTCAGAAATACAGTTATTTGAACTGATATTGTGTGCAAATAGAAACCATCAGTATTGTGAAATGTAATAAATGAGAACAGACAGTAGGGAGGGAGGATATAATGTAAACCCAACATACAGTGTGACTATTACATGACCGACCTGCTAATGGAGACCCGAGCACAACTGTTCTTTGAATATTGAAATTCTTGCCATTCTGCTATATTTCAGAAACATTAGAAGAGATATTAGGACTACTCTGCTGCTTTGCTGATGAAAGGACAAAGAATGTCTAGTAAAGAAAGGTATTGCAAATGCATTTATATGATTATTGCTCTGCCTGGGATGCAGTGTTACCTCCTTAAAACTAATTTTCTTTGTCAAAATGTGCCAATTGATGTTTCTGAACGCATGTGCATCCTGGCAATATGTTAGTTTTGCATGTACATGCTCGAAGGACTGTGGGACATTTTATGTTTTACCTTTATATTTTTTTTTAACTTTTACTTATTTTCTTTTGTATCAATTTTTACTATTATAGTATGGTTCAAGTAATTGGTGCCTTAGTTTGAATTTTATTTTATATATGTATTTATGTATTTTATAGTTGTTTTTTTAATATATATATACTTGGAATAGATTTGGTCCAGGATTGAAAACATTTACTAACAGTTAGCAAATGACTTTAAAGGAATCCATTCCAAGTTTTCTGGATCACTTAGCTTCCATGATGAAAGTATATCCTCTACAGTCTTGGAAAACCTAATTAAATCAGGCCCACTGTGTCAAACTGTGCAGCTGCCAGCTGCAAGTCCTACAAAACTCTGCTGCTGTGTGGCCAGGAGATGCAAACAGCAGGCAACATTTGAATGCAGCTGATGCACAGATCTTCAGGCAACAACCGCATGGCTAAAAGCAACATGATGCTTTTGGTAACTCCACTGTGATATGCCAAAGCCATGTGCAAAAAAGTGAAAAGAGGAGGTTGGGACAACAGTTCAGCCTGCGGCAGAACACTGTGGCTCTCAGGGGTCTGAAATGTCACTTTAGATCCATTATACTGGTCAACAAACATTTTCTTGCAAAACAGATTAAAGTCCTTTTAGGTTATGTCTAATGCACAGATTCCAAAAATTGTATTGGTTTTGCTAGATTGGCTCTAGTTTTTGAAAGAATGACCTCAATAATAACCTAACTGATAAAACATGAAAATTAAGCAAAATAAACTAGGTATGCCTATGTATACAAAATTTAATTGTGAAATACTTAATGTCAATATATTCTATATTCAGTATATTTACCGAACTAATCACAAAGAAGTCATTGAAAAACTCCCTTTGTATGATTTCCTTTTATGGTAATGATCAGGACAATCACATTGAAGGCTCCAGCAGTGATCTGCCATCATGTGTCTATCCCATTCGCCCTAATACCTTTCTTCCATCACCGTTATATCTTGATGGAACCTCTCCCTTCACTGAAATCGCCAGGGTTTTCTGGAAGTTTTTACAAATGGCTATGGAGATAGTGTACCTTTATGCTCATAGTAGCACCCACAGTTTTGAAGTTTAAGAGTAAGTTTTGTACCAGTTCTTCATAATTTTGTGCTTTATAGTTACCCAAGAAGTTTGTGACAACCATGACATAGCTGTGCCAGGCAGAAGCTTCAGTATCAGTCATGTAACTTGGGAAATTTGAATCATTTATCAGTTTCCGAATCTGGGGTCCATCAAAGATTCCTGTTTTAAATTTTTCAGTACTCAATCCAGGGAAGAATCTACAAATGTAATGTAATGTTAATCCCAACTTTATGTGTAGTGGAGGAAGAATGATTAATGATATTCGCTGCAGCTTTTTTCATGTTTTCCCTTGTAGAACCATTATGATATTTTCATATTATTCTTTAAGTTTTGTTGAGTGACCAATTGGAATTGATGCATAGCAGTTGCCATTATGGAGTAAAACAGATTTTAAACTTCAAATGGAACTGTCTATGAAAAGCTGCCAATCTTCTGCTCGGTATTCTGGTACTCCCATATGGGCTAGTAGTACAGGGATGTTACAACAGTACACAAAGTCTCAATCTTCACTGAAATATGGTAGGAGTGTCACCTTCTCTTGTCCTATAAACCGGTATGACCGGTTAACTTTTGGTCTTGGACAGTTCTTTTCTTTTAGCCTGGATGCTAAATGTTCATGTGCTTGTTTTGACAGCCATAGAACACATATTAAATCATTAGGCTCTTCTTGGGAGAACTGCTGGTTTGATAAAACACTTCCTTCATATAACTTCCACTGCTAACTCCTGGATTACACTGCAAACCCTGTATATCCTCCATGTCAGATACAGGAATATCAGGGAGTGTACTGAACACTGGTATGGAGGACTCATGTTCAGGAGTCCTCTGTGTCATCACAAATTCCTCGGAGTAGCATCAGGGGCCAATATCAGTTTGACAACCAAGGTCCAGTCTTTGTAGTAGATCACTGTCAGAAACTCATTTGTAACTGATTGCTGTAACTTGTTACAGTGTTGATAAACGTTAATGTGTAACCAGTTTAATTTTACCAAAACCTCGCCATTCCTATGTAATGGAAAAGAGTCCTAAAAGATGGCCTATTTCTATTGTCCTTATACATTATAACTATTGCTGTACACACAAATATTGTTACATTGCAGTGCTTGGTATGAACATTCAGTATATATAAAATATATATATAAAATTGAGAATAGATACTGGCCATTGTCACACTTTTCATACATAATATGTTTTTCTGATTTCAGTTGAGGACACAATATGGAGATGTATTTAGCCTCAACATATTCTTTGAAAATGCTGTTGTAATAAATGGATATGATGCCGTAAAAGAAGCATTGGTCACAAAATCGGAAGACACATCAGACAGACCTTCTATACCCATGTTTGATCATGCTGGACTTAGCAATGGTAACTAATGGTAAAACATGAGGGGCCACTGGGGGAGGGCAGCTACTTCTGGAAAGGGGTCACTTTATTAGACCCCACAATCTTTTTAAAGCAATATTTTAGCGCAGATAATCTACGCTCATATTATTAAACAGGGTGCCATTGCTGGCTATAAATACAAGTTGATTGATCCTCCAGTGGCTTTGATATTTCCTAAGCCTTCTCTGAGTCTTCTGAGCAGTTTATTAAGGCTGGCAAGACCCTGAAATCCAGGTCCTCCTGTATATTAGATATTGAGGGCCCTTTCACACTCAGGGTGTAAAATCACATGGCTGATAAGGGGCACACTGCAGTAACCAGATTTGGCTACAGCACAAATCTTCAAACAACCATGCAGCCAAAAAAAAAACATATTGCTTTTGAAAACCTTGCTGTGATCTGCTGCAGCTAAGTACAAAAATGAGTTCCCAATTGCCCCCATTCACCTAAATGGAAGCGGGTGGGATCGCGGTTGAGTCTACTGCTAAATGCTGCAGGTCTGAAATGGCCCTGACTTTTTTTGTTTAGCTGCTCAAGAATAAAAGTAAATATGTGTCCAGATTATGCAAATTAAAGTAAATGCAATTAAGTAAGCAGCATATTAAAACCTCCATACCTCAGAAGCTATACATATTGGGGAAATGTTTACCTACTATGTTCACAACAGTGACCCTAAATATTGTTTTTCCTATTCTTTTCTAATACAACAGAACCTTGACAGCCTGACAGCACTTTAATGTAAATAGATAGCCGGTGTTTTGTAAGCTGTTAGAAATCACTGAAACCTGACTTCAGGGTCTATGAACATCTTTGAGGGTGAATTAAAAAAAAGTACAAGCAACTAGAGGGGTCAGTTGTTTATAGATCTTTTATGATTAGTTAAGAGTGTGTGAGCACTTTACTGTCCACAATAAGGCACTTTAAGCTTTGTCACTGAATTGTGAATTGGGATTGGCAGGTGATATCCAACATAATAAATAAATAACATTTCAAGTATATAAATACCAATTAATTTACAAACGTTTATAAACCAACGTACATAAATAACATAACAGCTTTTCATTTAACATAAATAACAACAGTAACTCCATTTTCTGCATAAACCTTAATAAACTCCCTGTTATAAACTCAAACAACCAGGATGCAGGTCTGAGAAAGCAAAGTCCACCACAGGATTTCTTCAACATCAGCAACAGCCCCCTAGCAGCCGAGCACTGCCTCAGGGGCCAATGACCGTAACTTATTTTTAAGGGGGACCCTACCAAAAAGAATCCCCCATACCAACATTTTACCATTTTTCCAAACAAGACCCCTGCCTTCCCAGACCCCAAGTGTCAAATTCAAACCCCCCACAACCTCTTGAACCACTTATAGGGATGAGTGGGCAGGAAACTTTTCCTTCCTAAAAAATACCTCCCACTTCTGATCCAATCAATCCCTTTTAAAACTTTCTATCCTACCCTTCCCTTTAACTTTCTAACCAATCCACATCTCTACCCCAGCCTAACCAATTCCTTAACCACTAAACCCTTACCTCCCCTCGGCTTTTGCTGCATACCCTGTCGTGTAGACCCTACGCCTATTCTTTTATATTGCTACGGGCTTCTTTACTTTTTTGATTTGTTTTCTTCTAGCCTAAAATGATAAATACATTTCAATAAATGATAATAATAAAGTACATTGAGATTACACTGATTTATTTTATACAAATTGTATGGTACTCTGTGACCCTATAGATCACAAACGTTACAATGTGGTAATGGGTGCAGGACAATAAAATGGTCTATCTAGGAAAAAAGTGAAGGCAAATCAGTTAACACCCGAGTCTAAATGAGGTCAGCTATGATATCATTTGTTATGGAAATATTAACTATTAGCAGTATTAATCAATGTGTCTGCCCGTCTCTCTTTAAGCTGTGTATATTCAGTTCATAGCTCTTTTTCAGAGGCGTCCAACTTATTTTCTCCAGGGCCAGGATCCATGCACATTTGTAGGGTTTCTGTAACAAGCAGCACTACACTTGTAAGTTAAGTTTTACAAAGTCTTTTATTTGGAAACTTTTGGCTTGTATGTGGCCTTTAAGAACTAAACTATCTGACTCTTCCAGAAAATGCTGACTAGGAGGCCTATGCTGGACTTTACACACCTGGAAATAAACATTATGTCATGCTCTCACAATCACAAGTCAGTTTTTCTAAGTCACACAAAGAGATGACATCAGTGTTAATGTTGTGCCAGAACACATCACATATTTAGAATGTTGCATAACTGAAAAGCTGCAACTTCTCTAACAACTGCAGACACATCAAGACCTTGGAAGGAATACTATGAAAAGGACATTAACCCAGAACTAGCAATCACAAGTCATGTTTGGTTGACTGTTGTAAACTGCTGATTGCTATGTGTCTCTGACCCATTTTAAACTAGAAAACAATATTGGCTATAAATAGCTGGGCATCATAAAGTGTAAACTAGACCTTTAACTGACTATATTAGAACTTATATGTGGCAATTAGGTTTTCTTCTTTCTTCCTTGGTGCTCTTGCCAATGACACACTTGAGACTCTTTCAGATTTGTGGTTGACTACAGCGTTCTGCCGATCAGCCTCTGCAGCACTAAACTGCTCTGATTCAACTGAATGGGAGTGTCTGGAAACCATTCTGTACATGAACGTGCACACAGCTGCTGTGGATTGTAATGTAGTTCTTAAAAATGTCAACTCGCTTCTGGCCACATGCTTGCTTTTCTTCTTTAGAAAAAATACCTGCACTTTAACCATACAACACTCCGGTTGATTAGCGGTACCTGGGAGTGGCTAGTTACACAGGTTTTGACTGCAGTCTGGAAAGGGCCTTAGGCTATGTACACATGCCAGATGATTCTCACCCGGTACAAATGGTCATGCCCGGCGATAATCAGACCTGTACAGGGGTTGCCTGACATTGTTCATGGATCCAACCTGATAGATCCACGAGAAACTGACCATGAATGACTGTAATACAAGTGAAGAGAGGAGAGCATAGAGAGGCGCTGCTCGCTCATTCTCCCATCTCCCCTCTTCATAGAACAGAACAACCCTCCATTATCTGTCACTTTTTGGGATAACTGGTCATATGTATGCAAATGAGCAAATGTACTTGTAAAGTAACTAGAGAGTGGCAAGTGTACTTTATTTTATTTGAAAAGCACAAAGTAGACAAAATAGTCTCTCTATAGTCAATGTGCTGAACAATGCACTGCACACACATTATGGATTTTGTATACATGCATCACAGGGGCTTAGTGGTTAACAACTCTTGTCTTTGCAGCACTGGGTCAAGGGTGTGAATCTTGGCCAGAACACTATCTGCATGGAGTTTGCAGGTTCCCCCCGTGTTTGCGCGAGTTTCCTTTGGGTACTTTGGTTTCCTCCCACATTCCAAAAAACATGCAGTTAGGTTGATTGGCTTGCCCCGAATTGACCTTTGACTTGGGGTCGGTTTTACTTTTAAAGAGCGGTAATCCCGAGTCAGACTCAGGGTACCTAAAAGCAGAAAAAAAACCCACATACCTTGTTCGGTCGCTGTCCCCCGGTGTCCTGCTGGTCCCCGCAGGTCCTGGAGACACATCTGCCTCCTCCAATGTCCAGCCGCGAAGTGCAGGAACGTCCTACGGGGATTCCCGGTGACGTGGGTACATGCGTCGGGGCATTAAGCCTAAGAATTATAGGTCTACAATGTAAAATAAATTTCCATGCAAAAAATTATAACGCTTTTGGAATTACCTGCCAGAATCAGACCGCTGGGGGAGTAAAGACATATGACTATTGTAGAAACATTAGGGTTTGAGTCCTTCCGAGGGACAACTAGTGACATGACTATGGACTTTGTACAGCTCTGCATAATATGTTGATGCTATATAAATACTGTGTAATAATAATACAAATATGTTCTGTAACATGCTTTTGAGTGATAGAATTTTCAGAGAGGGACAAAGCCACAAGTGAGAGAATATTCACACTGTACAATCACAGAAGAGCAACATTGTCACCCTAAGCTGTTTGCTCCTGATTTGAACCATAGATCACCATTTCCTTTCCTCACTGCTACAGGTTATATGGTTAACAGAGGTGAACTAGATGGGATTGGTAACACAGCTTGAGATTTCAGTTTAGCAGAGGTATATAGTGCACAGATAATGAGGCTGACTAGATTTCTTTTTTTTTGCTTTAATCAAACTAGTATAACAAAAAGCTTTAAATGGTAAAAGCAGCAAATGAAACTTAACTGTTAGGGTTTACATGCACTTTAATTGACCCAGCCCTAGAGCTTCAAAATTCTGATATCTTATTCTAATATATATTCTTCATCTACAAAACAGCCTGATTTATAAAAAGCTCTTCATGGGAAATATTGGATGATCCAGTAAACCCGGAATAGATCTGGTACACGATTAAAAACATTTGCCAAATACCAGCAAATCATTTTTTTAGAAATCCATTCCTCCTTTATGTGTATATAGGGAACAGTGCATACTTTTTACTGACAGCAATTAACATTAAAAGCTAAATTCAGGAAACGAACACACCAGAATAAATATTCTTAATTTTAGAAAAGTGCTTTTTTCTGTTAAGTTTAATTCATTTAAAATAAGGACATTCACAATTTTGAAAATAGAGTGCCCTAGGTGCCCATAAACAAAGAAATCATGAATCGCACAATGAGATGACCTTAGTGTTATTTATTGTGCCAGATTACATCGCTGCACAAATACTCCCTCATTACATCACTTCGTTATGTCATCCGTATCAAAGTGTATTTTGCACAAAGAATAAATAAAGCAAAGTTTAAAAAAAAAGGCATAATAGTATGTGTAGCAAGGAACAATATGGAATGTGCAATGACCCATAGATATTAGTCAGTAGGGATGTTTGTTTGAGTGCTGTAAACTAATATTTGCAGAAATGTGAGCCTGCAAAAAAAGCCCTAGGTACAGGATAGCATTTTAATGTTTTAAAGCAAATACTTTTTTTAAAATTTAATAATAAAACCCAAATATTACAGTTATCACAGGAACATATAATACTTTGTTCCTACTTACTGATAAATCCTTGGGACAGGAAGTAAAGGGAAATCTGCCCATGAGATGCACTAAGCATTAACCAATAAATAAGGGTCTGAACTCTTAACTCTACTTAATCTAAAATTCCAAAGAAAAAAAAGTGGCTTAACATCACGATTTCCAAGTAAGCGGACAGTAGAATAATGGCTTTGGGTTTATAGCCAGAATGGTGAACATACATCCGAAATTGCTTTCCCTTTTGCTCCATATTAAATCATCAGAATTTTCACCTTATGAGAGATGTATAAAGATCTTTTTATAACTTTTGTAATGGGTTAGGTAGGTTTTGCTAAACTGAGCCACTTTGTTGGTTGTAATATGTCCCAGGAACTTTGGTGACAATTTTTCCACATGCCACTCTTAAATACCCATAATATAAAATAATTAGAATTATAATCAATAAAATAATCATAAAATTATTTTCTTAATTCATAATTTAATTCATAATCTTTTTTTGCTGCAGCCATAGCAATACAATAAGGTTAAGACAAGGATTCAACATTGAAGAAACAGCAGATCCATAATAGGTTCTTCTCTGGGCCATGTCCTGCAATCAACCAGCTCTATTTGTTGAAGCTACAACACTGAGGATTGCTGGAAACTTTACTAGTTAAAGTATAATTTATTCCTGAATGATCTAGGGATTTATATTTATTCACAAAATGGAACTGATTTGAGGTCAAGCCTGAGTACCTTTGGGCAGCTGAAACTACCTGCACTTTACCACTAAGATTAATTTTTTATTCTTTGGTAGACTTTACTTGAAGCAGACATCATGCAGTGGATTCATTATAATAATAAAATGATTAAACTCAGTTTTAGGTTAATTTGCTGTTTATTTATCAGTAATTGTGGTTCCTTCTGGTGTAGGCATTGCATTCAGCAGATATGGTCAGCACTGGAAAGCACAAAGACGGTTTGCTTTATATACTTTGAGAAACTTTGGGATGGGGAAAAAAACCATTGAAGAACGAGTACGGGAGGAAGCTGGCTATCTCTGTTCTGCTTTTCAGGATCAAGAAGGTAAGAAAATATATCAATAATATTGTTTTACAATTACCTTTATTTTGAATAACAAATAGCAATGTCAATTCTGAATAATGAATTACAATTCACTAGGACAGGAATACGTTGTTATGAATAAAGGGACATTCTGTTTATTCACATTTAGGAGTTAAATACTTTTAAAAATAACCTGTGCTTTTTTGTGTAATCTCAGAATGATTAATAGATGTATAGGATGACAACACTATACCTAGTGGGATATGGGACCAAATGCTGAATGAAGCTCATGAAGTGACCGTGTTGAAGAAGCTGCCATATGAATGGCTCCATAGTAGGCTCAATGCACTAAGCTATACCAATGGTTAAATAACACTCACACGGCTAAAATAATGCCTGCAGACATTTTACTCTACTGCTTGTTAGAAACGAAACAGGCTTGCATTAGTAACATGACATCTAGAATTTGATTACCACGAGCAAACCCCTATTCTTGCTTTGCTGTAATTTTCTACATTGATTTCTTCATTTGTGTAATCATAATCTTGATTAATATATCCATATAGGACATCCATTTGACCCATACATGGTGCTTAATAATGCAGTCAGCAATGTCATCTGCTCCATCATTTTTGGAGACCGATTTGATTATACCGATGCATCATTCCAGAGGATGCTTCACCTGTTAAGAGAGTCATTTGAACTGGAATCAAAACCTATTACTCAGGTAATCATTTTCTGCATTGCTGTTCTGTATGTAAATGTAAAGAGGTAATGAGCCCACTGTTTGTTGTCTTTATCTTTGATATGTGAAACTTGTCTTTATAATACAACACAAGATAGACAGTCATTTAGCCCAAATTATTATAGACTCACAATTGTAATCATGTCTTAAGCAAGGAAAGGAATGGTAATTGATGTATGGGGATAGACATGACTGTGGCATGCAAGAGCCATTTCTTACAAAACAGCTTCCCATTACCACCCGAACCCTATACCTTTCATAATAAAGACATATTACAGGCATGGTGAAAATGGCCTTTTTTGGCCGTTTATTGATAACAAACTTTTAACATAAATTAACAATAATCCTTAAATAACAACCATTATAACAAACATTAATAATACTGTATACACCCAATTATAACATACTGAAACAAGATGACACTTCATTCACCAGGTGGTCCTCGCCCCTTGATTAACCCCTACAAACCATTAACCCCGGGAGCTGCGTTTTGATACCACTAACTGCTCCCAGGCACCAATTAACAGCCTCAGGAACGATATCTTAGCTGACGTCATCAATCGCATCCACAGTCCAATGTCTTTATGATCCCAGCGCAACGAAGGCTGTACCGCCTTCTGTTGCCTAAACTGTTCATCATAGCTCAACCAAGCCTGACCACCATATATCCGATATGCCTCGTTAATACCATCCAAATAACCGAAAAGAGCAGAACAATTCTCAGGCGCCCGCTCCCGAAGCACACTAGCGAAAAAAGAAAAAGCCTGCAACCAGTTACCAAACGTCCCCGGTATCATCTTATACCGCGGCTCCTCCTCATTACCCTTCTTATTATCAAACTGCACGCCCCTATCCACATTAAAACGTTCTAACGGAAGCAGCGTAAAAATGTCCACATAATCACCCTTCCAAATGCTTTCCCGCACTTCCTGTTTCAAATGAGACCCCAATGGCCCCTCAAAACAAACATAAACCTCCCCACGTGCATTATCCCCCACACTTCCCTGCTCAGTGTCCACCATCGAAATTCCACCCCCCCTTGCCCAACCCCCTGATCCCCCCACCCCCAATTGTCCCATGGACAAACTCCCCTGCACCCCTGACACACCAGCCGACCCCTGGCAACCCTGCGACACTAAACCGCGCGGGCGGGCAAGACCGCCGAGGCCCCGTCCTATCCACGTCCTGGACCACCGCAGAAGCTGATGACACCTGCACGATCGCCGCCAACTGACCCTCAAGCCATCCGGGGCCCTTATCCACTGCAGCAGCCCGCAATTGGGCCCACAAGACCTCCACACTATCCATCAGGTAAGTGAAGTATTAGTGCCTGACCTCACACTGTCCTGTAAAGCTGCCTGATCTTCCACTTTCTTGTAAAACTGACTTCCCCTTTATTCACCCCTCACTCTTTTATACCTTTTGTTCCCCCACCCATTGTTTTACAAATTCTCCAATCAAATGAGCTTTAACCACTAACCTCCCCTTCGCACTATCCCCTCACTCTTTGCCTTCCCCCCACAGTCATGTTGGCCCCCTTGCCTAGCTCTTCTAGCAGGCTCAGGGCCTCTCTTTATGAATATATCATACTATAAATAAACATATTTTTTATATGTAAATCAATATAATATAAAAATGATAAATAATTTAATGCAAACATTCTATATTTTTTATTGTTATTAATAACATTTATTAAGAAATTTTAAATGCATGAACACACAGGAACAATAATAAATGATCAAATGCCTGTTGAATTTTTCTTGTATAGTTCTACAAACTCTTCCCTTGGCTGATGAAGGTACCCGGACCCCATCAGAAGCTTTTCCAAGTCGTGCGCACTTATTTAGACTTCTTAGAAGACATTATCCAGAAACACAGAGAGACTTGGGATCCCAGCATCAGGAGAGATTTTATTGATGTCTTTTTTGAAGAGATGGAAAAAGTAAAGAGTTTTCCAGTGATGTTTTTTTTTGCACATTTGCCTTCTGTTTTTTGTCATATTATTAGATCAAATAATAGATTTTCATTTTAGATCATTGTATCATGTTTTCTGCATCTTTCCTTATAGAACTTAGGACACTTACTTTGGCAGTGTTTGAAGGAACAGTGCAGCAAATTCGCTACTGGTTATGGTACTCTTGACTTGCAGTGGTTGGGTCCCAGGTTCAAATCTTGGACAGAACGCTAATGGAATTTGTATGTTCTCCTTGCAATTTTTGTTGCTGGAAACAGTCTTTTGTGATCATTTCCAGCGACAAAAGAGTGGCAGATTATGTTCTATGAAGGGGGAGGGTGAGCACAAACAAGTGGCAACCCACTGTTCTCTACATTGACTTGTTCAGCTGTCACTCTCCATTGGTTGTTCATGGATCTGCATGGATGGATCCATGAATGATGTTGGACAACAATTATCTATAAAGATGACACTATAGCCACCAATGTAAGGGTGACAATATTTCCACCGGACTCCAATTTAAGAGGCTTTTTCTTCCACTGACCCCCAGAAAATTGTTTTTACCAGGAGTTCTGAGAGACCTCGGTTGTAATGAATAGGTATTTAAATTACTGTTTCATTTCTATAAGCTTGAACCAGTCTGGCCATTCTCCTGCGCCCTTTGGCATCAGCAAAGCTTGTTCACCCAGAAAACTGCAGCTCACTGGATATTTTCCATTTATAGACCCATTCTCTGTAAACCCTTAGAGATGGTCATGGGTAAATACCAGCATATCATCAGTTTCTGAAATACCATTCTGCCCGATACCAACAATCATGCCACGTTCAATTCAAGTTCAAAGTCATGTAAATTACCTTTCTTCTTTATTTTATTGCTCAGTTTGAACTCCAGCAGGCCGTCCTGACAATATCTATATGCCTGAATGCACTGAGTTGCTGCCATGTGTGGTAAATTAGATATTCATATTAACGAACAGATGAATAGTATGTGTACATTTATATAGTGGACGGCGAATAAATAGCTGTGATTAATAGAGATCAAAGTATGTAAATTACTTTTTGTGTATTCTTTTCTTTACCTTTAGAATAATGAAAATCCCAACAGCACATTCAATGAGAAGACCCTTCTGAGCATCATAGCAGATCTCTTTGTAGCTGGCACAGATACAACCTCCAACACATTACGTTGGTCCCTCCTAATGATGCTGCACCACCCTCATATCCAAGGTAAGTAGTCACTAATTTTGTTGATAGTTAAACTGCATCAAAACACCTAAGTGATATAAATCATGCCTGTAAACTGAGGAACCTAGGGGAAAAGTTGAAATTTTGTCCAGCTAGTCTGGTGATCCAGATATATCTGCTATGCAGAACAGTCATGTTCTAGTCCTCCTTGCAGATTAGATTGAGCAATACAGTCTGGTCAAGAACCCCAGCCCTTGATTGGAAAATTTTGGAGTGCTTATCCAACCACTCCCAATCTTGTGTACTAAACACTACTGTTAACACAGATTACTATATAAATCAGTTTTGTGTAAAAATATATTTTTTAAAAAATTTGAATCAATAATTGCCATGATAAATAGTATTTTTATAATATGGTTGGCGTTCAGCTTTAGGCTAATTTCAGAACTGCAGTTGACTGCAGTAGTCTGCTGCAGGCTTACCCACACTTCCAACTGTTCCTATTTAACTGAGGAGCACTTTGGAACCACTTTGTGCATGTGGTTGCAAGCAGTTGCAGTGGAAATTGGCCACATTTGCTGAATGCAACGTGATGCATGTGCCATTGTAAAGGTTCGGATACAACTGCTTTTAACCTCAGCCCACAGTGGTTGAAACCAGTTGCTGTTACTACTTGAGGACAGGAGAAAGGAAGCATTATCTATCATGTTCCTGAAATCATTAAACTGTAGCAAACTGCAACCTCCACTGTATGAAACTATGGTTAAGGGCTGTTAACACAACAACCATGGGGTTAAACTGCACAGTATTGAGGAGGGGTGTTTAGGAGTGGCTAACAGCAGTGGTTTCCATTTGCAAGCCTGAGAGGGCCCTAACCTATCATTTTACATGCTTAAAGCTAAACACCGTACTTCTGTACTTACATTTCCTACCCTTATTAAACAGCACACAGAAACTGCAGCAAGTCAGCCTTATATACTGGCTAAGGCATAATAAGCATCTTTTCTCCTTAGCTTTGCTGCCCATGATATGCCCCTGCAGAGTGCTGTTCATGTCCCGTTCCATGTTCTGTATAGAGCATGTTGTCACTGAGGGGGGTCTGCACTGAGGGTCTGTCATGGGGACGGGGTCTGACGCTGAGTGGTATAAGCTGTGCTGTGAGTAGATAAGGGGCACAGTTGAAAAGAAAAAACAAATTCAACAAATTCAGTAAACAAATTCAGCATCAGCATTTCCCCCTAGGTCTGTTTCTATGTCACTGCTTTCAAAATGGAATGTTTTAGCGTTTTACAAAAAGGTGCAAAAAAAAAAAAACAAAAAAAACAAAAGAAAAGGCTCCAGAAGCAAAACATTCAATAAAGTGACATATTTACAAATTTTGAAAATTACTTTTTAAATGCACTTTTTAATATTAACATAGTTATATTATAGTATAAATGGAACTAAGCTAAACTTACCTCTGCTAAGAGGTTTTGTAAGCTGC
>NC_092862.1:26297556-26305425 GCF_032062135.1 Pyxicephalus adspersus
TAGATGGTACAATCTGGTATGAGACAATCAGAAAAAACTCGAGGAGTACAGTGAAAAAAGTTGCATATATAATGGGCAGTAAACAATTGCTCTGACAACATAAAATTCTTCCACCACTCCCACATTTTCCATTTTCAAACAACAAAATAGGAATATTGAGTAAATAACAAAAAACCTGACAAAAGGGGAAACCAAACAAAAATTCCTTTCTCAGAACTGATAAAAAATCATTTAAACACCTAAACATCTCAGATGCTTCACTTGTGCATAATCTCACTAAAAGAGAGAAGGACCAAAAGGATGCAAAATCAAAGTAGACAATCATTCCTCTGTTCACAATCTACATTATACAGAATACTATTGGTAACATGTAATACTGTTTAGCTAAGTAACCATTATTTAAGGAGCTCCCAGAACCCTATGGTCATACCAAACCGTATGATGAAAAAGTTCTATAATATGCTGCAGTTGGGTAGGGGACAATGTAAATTGAAGACAGGGCATCCACGTTCCAAAAATTTTTTGCGGATGGGTATCTCCATGTTGAGTGGCTTTAGTTTTATCTATAGTCATTAAGGAAGATATTGTGTGAGGTGAAGAGTACTGGGAGGGTTGGGTTCTAACCACATCTTAAGGATACTTTTTTTTGCTGCAAGATAGCAAAGATGTTCAAATTTATTTATTGGTGATTGCGCAGCTGGAATAGGGGAGCTGCAATAGGTAAGCTGGTAATTGAAAATCTGGTTGCATACTTGGGAGTTTCAAAAAAAGTGCTCCTAACCTGTAGATAAAAGAGAAAATGATGCGAGGGAAGAGCATATTTAATTCTCAGAATGTCAAAAGATAAAAGATTGTTAGACTGATCTAACGAGTGACTCAAATTTCTAATTCTCTGCATTTCCACAACTAAAATGCTTTATATACTGAGCCCTTGGGAAAACAAGGTGTTGTGTGTGGATACATTTTATCCAATGTGTTTTAGAGACCCCTGGCAAGTTTTGGACTCCATATTCATTTTACGTTATTGTTCTTCTGTCAAAAACTACAGATGGTAAACCATAAAATCCAATCTAATCCTATTTAAAGGGATTATATGCAGAGACATAGGCCCTGTTTTTTTAAAGCTCTCCAAGGCTGGAGAGGATACACTTTCATCAGTGAAGCTGGGTGATCCAGCAAACCTGGAATTGATCTGGGTTAGGTTTGAAAACATTGGCTAACAAATAGCAAATGACTTTTAGGAAATCCATTACAGGTTTGTTTGAACACCCAGTTTTACGTCTAAAAGTGTATCCTCTCCAGCCTTGGAGAGTTTTAATAAATCAGGCCCATGGAGTCACTATCTTGTAGAGTAATTTAAAAGCCTTGAAATCCCAGGAAATTTCAAGAAACACGTGTAATCCTATTTGAATGACATTGGTCTTTTTCTTCTGCTGTGACCATTCCACATTCTCTGAACTGGATTGATTTAGCACAAAAATAATAGCACTGCTACCTTCACAAAGATCTATCATTGTAAAGGCATTTGGAGTGCAAAAAACTGAATTATATTTGTTTTGACTATTGGATTTTTTTAAGGTTTTTGCTCAAAGTTTAACTTAAAAGCTGGTCCCCAAAATATCAAAATTCAAAAATCGTGAGGTCTTAGTTTAAACTTGCTACATGTTATCTCTGCCCCTCTCAAGCTCCCCATAGCTGGCGAGTCCTACTCCAGCCCTTTGACAAAACAGAAAACATAGGTGCACATGAATTTGCTCTCTTTCACTGTAAGTGTATATATAGAGAGAATACAATGTTGTGATAAGAGTAACTGGTTTTAATAGATTTATGTGAAATCTTTACTTTACTTTCTATTTACTTTACTTACTATTTTCTTTACTGTCTTACTGTCGTGTTATGTGATTAAAATCCTGTCTAGCTGACATGTTAACCTTGTTACACCAACCCAATAAAAGCGTCTTTATGAAGCTAAGGTTACCTGCAGGAAAACATGATATCACAAGCTCAGGCCTAGGTGTGTGCTGTGTACTCAAGAACAAAATGATGCTATAAAACCTACTCATGATTTTGTGTTTCTCTGTTATAGGGCACAACTATCATACCCAACTTAACATCTGTTTTGAAGGACGGCACCATTTGGAAGAAGCCGCATCAGTTCTACCCTGAACATTTCCTGGATTCAGATGGCAAGTTCATGAAAAGAGAGGCATTCATCCCATTTTCTGCAGGTATAGTATGCCTATAGTTTCTGACAAATATGGTGTTGAACTCCAGGTATATATATCGATGCAATACGTATATGAACACTGATATTTGTAGTTCTGTTCACAATGGGAACTTTGCCTTCTTAACATGTCATAGTAACCATTGTCATCAATGGAAAATCCTCCATCGGGGAGACCTGTGCTTTGGACATCTGTTCTTTGTTCTCTAGCAGGGCGCAGACAACAAACAAACACCTGATGGGTTATTGTTTGTCTTAATTTTGGATAAATGCTTTAAAGCTGACCAAACAAAAAGTCCACTTTTTTGTTAGCTCCCTGCTCCCCCATAATACATTTACTCAAAATCCTATTTTAAACATTATTTTTCAACCACAAAACAAAAAAAAAGTTCTACTTCTCATCTACTTCAAAGGAACTATTTATCGTAGTTAAGGAGTAACAGTAAGTGAATCAGTCAGTAACTAGTACTGACGCTCAGAAAACAATGTAACTAATTTAACTTAAAGTACTAGTGGGATTTTGCCAATTCCAGAAACAGTAAGGTTGGGGATATTACAATGTTGAATAGGAAGCCTTTTAGCTTACAGAAGGTAAGTCCTGTATCATATGGTGGATCCAGTGTAATATTACACATCACTGGGTACCACAAAGGTAAGTATTAGTTTAAAAAAATAATTATTGTTTTTTATAACCAGTGTGGCAATTATTTCTAGAGCATAGAGCAATTATTACTACATATCCTTTACTAATTCCCATTGGTGAGAGGGTGGATATCTGAGGGGCTCCAGATTCTAAATAAGCTTCCCACCAAAAGACCCCCACTACATTGGTGTCATGTTGTGGCCCCTCTTCTTCAATGATGGCTTTTGCCACTGTGAGGGGCAGGTGGGGGGTTGTTTTTAGCCATGCTATACTTGCTCTGTGCTGAATCCAATCACGGAACAATAGAGTTGTTTGGCTTTATTTGTTTCAGCTTGAATTGCTGATATTCAGGTGGATGACGTTGCAGACCGGAAGCCAAACACTAGAGAGGAGTATAGAGCATATGATATCCTCCAGTATATGTTGTAGAGACGTAGCATGCTGTGTAATCCTCAGTCAGTTTAGAATAAAAAATCTTCTTGTTTAGGATATACCTTTAACATTCATATTCATAGACAGGTTCCAGCTCTGACATTTTCATCTTTTTCCTTCAGGTCGTCGTATATGTGTAGGGGAGCAACTAGCCAGAATGGACCTGTTTATCTTCTTTACATCTTTGCTGCAACGTTTTGAATTTCGCATCCCAGATAAACAACCACCTCCTCGGCAGGACCCCTTATTTATGTTCAACTTCAGCCCATACCCCTTTCAAATCTGCCTCCAAGTACGCTAACTTCTTTATATTTCACAGTCAACCATCTAAATCACTTTCTTCTTCTCTATTGCATGTTTATACGTCTGTCTTGTATGAATGAACTCCCTATCTATCATTACAATCATATTGTTTTTAAAGCTATACATATAAATAGAAGCAGTTAGGAAACACAAGTGGGCTTACTTGGCCCATCACACTGCACTTGTCATGGTTATCCTCTGGACTTAACTTCTTTACTAACTTCAAACAAGTTTTTATGGAAGGAGATGGCCAATTGCAGTTCCTATATTCTCTCGATTAAGATTTACTATAATGTAATTAATCAATAAGTTTAAATGTACTGAAATAAAAATGTTTCTATGTACAGTTTGTATGTAGACTTGTCATCTAGGACAGCAATGCTTATGGTTTTGCTCCTCTTTTCATCAATGTCAGTACGATTATACTAAGAGCAATCATAGAGGAATCTCCAACCGCCAATGGATCCCATGGTAAAATTATAGTGGGGTTTCATATGTGGCCTATAGGAGAGGTCCTTGGCTTCACCTGGGACTTTGGTGGTGATAAGATTGTGGTTTATACTGTACCCCTTTGTACACCCCTATAACTCTTGTATTTAGACAATATTAGACTATAGGGTTCTATTACAGTGATCCTAATTTTATCCCTACCATCATTCCAAAGTAGCTGAACAGATAAAAGTTGTGTGCAGGCAATATAAATAGATCATTCCTTGGTTCACTTGTGTAAGCCGGCCTAATCAGTGACCAAACTTCCTCTTGATGAGCCTATTCTGCCTACCTAAGACATAAGCTTAATTTTGTAGTTAGCTGAAATGCAGGGGGCTCTGGCAGGTTGTTTGATTAGTGTGAAAGATAGAATGCAGTTGTTATACCATACAGGGGAGGACAAATGCCATTAATTGTGCCAGCCTAGTTTTGTTTGTTGATTTTTTTAGAAAGTGCAATGACATGATTTACTGGGCTGTACTAAAGTTACACAGAAGCTATTTTTTTCTCTTCCAAGATGAAAATTTGTAATCGTCTAGATCAGAGGTAGGCAAACTCTGGCCTATAGGCGGGATACCACCTAGCCAGTATTCCAGTCCAGCCTAACATCCCCTAGTTATTTATTGTTGGACCCGGCCTAATTGAATTGTCCTGTTATAGCAAGTTCACTCGATATCATCGAGTTCTCGCACAATAACCCCAAATACTATGCCTAAAGAGCAGAACAATGCGCAGCTAACACCATGTCTTCAACCCCGAATGGACTGACGAATTATTCTTAATCCAATGCAGCAACAAAGCCCTGTGTTTAGTATGCAACAACACCAACAGCACATTCAAGCGGTCAAATCTCAAGGGGCATGCACACACGTACAGAGACTACAATGTGGATGAGCGGAAGACTAAGGCTGCTCGCTTGCTGTCATGGTTGGAAAAAACCTTTCCTTGGACGCCTTGTTTCTTTTGGCCATCTTGACCTCCTAAAAGATTGCTGACCTGCTGGTTTAGATTGTTACTGAACAACCAATAGCTAATGACTGCTGCTGTTTGAAGAGGATGCAGCGGGGTACCTCCTGCACATCCTCTCTTTTTTTCTTTTGAACAGCTCTGTCTGTACAGCATTCATTCTTTTTTAATGTCACTGGAACTAACAAATATTTTCAGCCACAATTGTGTGTACATGGCTTTAAACTTCCTGCTGCCCTGGGCACATATTGATGATAATGATTTTTTTGTATAAACTTTTGCAAAACAATGCACTCTCTGTGGTATTATTTTGTACATCAACTGTATATACAGAGCAACATTTAAAAGAGAGATATTTTGTTTCACAATTACTGTAGTTCTTTAGGCTCCTTTGTCATCTCTTGCTGCACTCTCTTCCCTCTATATTTTATGTTTGGAGGTGGCTGGAAGAGGGAATAAATGTAAACCAAAGATTTTAGTTTGTACAGTCTGCTGCTCTGTTCACCTTTTCTGATAAACAGAGACCTGCTAAATTACTAGGTCACTAGAAAAGGGTCTTTTCAAAATACATACAAATTTTGAAATTCAATGTCAGTCCTATAAAGAGTTAGTGTCCATAGGTGTTCTTTTGAAATGCTGTATATCCTATTTAGGCATATTTGCATAGCAAACATATTTGCATTTTCAGAGCTTTCAAATGGAACATTTTAAATTGCAAACAACATCCACCTGCATTGCCTGCAATTCAATCACCTCATTAGTAGTGCTGATGTTCGAATTCGAGTTGTCCTTATATTCGACCCCAAAATGGCTGTTTGAATTTGGGTAGACCCGACCTAAAAAAAAACGAGATTCGACGGTAAAAAATTGGATAAAAAAATGTGTAAAAAAATTAGACATTATTGGTAAATTAATTTATTGAGTGTTTGTGTTTATTTAATGGTCACATGACTGTGGAAACTTTGCGGTCACAGCTGTGACTGCAGGCGGTCCTTGGGCACTAGAGGTTGAATGGGGACAATTTTCCCTATTCATCACATCTAGTGCCCTGTGTTCTTGGATAGGAAAACTCTATCCAAGAACATATACTACTAGTACAGTGCAGCAACAGCAATCAGGATGGCTGCTGCAGCCCTGTAGTATGTGTTCCTGGATAGAGTTTCTCTATCCAAGAACACAGGACTCCCTGGATAGAGTTTCTCTATCCAAGAACATGTACAACTAAAAGGGCTGCAAGAGCAATCTGCTTTTGCAGCCTTTAATAGTCTCTAAAAATAACCCAAATTCTCCCATCATTGACTTCAATGGTGTTCGAATTTGGCATTCGATCACCCAAAAAATATCTCATTATAAGATAATATGATATTCGACCAACACTACTCATTAGTACATATTGTGTACAAAAAAAATTTCATGTGATATGAATGGCCTGCGATTGAGGTGCAAATGCAGGAAAATAATGCTGTAAGACACTGATCATTAAGGTTACAATAAAAAAGGTATTCACTAGCATTGTACTGTTTCTAATTTGATGTGCTATGTTATTGTAAGGCCCTGGTCCAGCAACAGTGCTGACCAGACACCAGTCCCCCTAGCTAACGCCGCAGTCTTCACCTAAAGCAAGCCCCCGCTCAGCCTTGGGAGACTGGTTGAGATGTCCCAGCACACAATTGCCCCCAGGACTTCTGTGCCCAAGGGATGGTCTCTAGCAAAGGACTGACAGACGACCAAGAGCCCCCAGATATTGCACAATCAAAGATTCCAACAGAGACAAGTCCAGAAAACAGTGCTAGGCTATTTACAGGTAATCCATCCACCAGACGAGGCATTCAAGGGCAAGGCAAAAGCAGGGTCGGCGGAAAGGGGAAAGGGTAAGTCCAGGCAGCATACATGCGCAGTGTCAAAAACAGGCAAGGTAACAGTAAATCTTTTGAAATACACACCAGCAGGAAGTCAGCCTAGCTTGCCAATACAACAAGCACTGGGAACCGTGAGTAGAAATGCTATAAAGGAACTAATCTGCCCCTAAAATGCCCTTCAGCTGTGCACAGCCTCAGAGTGTGTACTAGGGATGCGATAAAATACATCTTAGGTTTCACGACTAAAGGGAAACAGGGGCTGCTGCTTTTTGTTCTCCTTGGTGCTGCAAATGACATCGCTGGACAGAATATACAATGTTTTATACTGATACGTGGAGAGCATTGGATCACTGGACAGATAAACATCTCCTAACAGTTATTTTAACCTTTGTTCAGATGACCAGATTAGTGCATTATCTTTTTAAAAATGTCAATATGTCCTACAGAATAAAAAATTGTATTCATATAAACATTAAAAAAACTCATCCTGTAAAATGCATATAGATACAAATTATTTGACATAAACACTTTATCAGGCAAATAAGGTTTTTCTATAATAAATATGAACGGAGTCTCAAAGAATTGGTTCATAAAGAAGATGGTGAATTGTACAGTGCAGAATGTTTTTACAATTTTTCACTGGAAAATTAGGCTTTAAATAGTCTTGTTTTTGTTGGGACCAATGTATGATACCGAGTTTAGCTTCAAACTGTCTATGGCTGCAGACAGCTGTCTCTTCATCCAATTGCAGGTTTTCATTGTTGGTAAGACAATTCTTCCAATCTTATTGGATGTTGCAAGTTCGGGAACTGTTTGACCATACCACTTTCAGAAAAGAATTGGAACACAGTAATAAATGTAATAAATGAGAGTGCACACAATAACAAAACACATTATCATAATGGTGGCCATGTGAATTTCTTTTGATATGTCTTGTTTTCTTTTTTTTTTTT
>NC_092862.1:26306935-26330272 GCF_032062135.1 Pyxicephalus adspersus
ATAGACATCCCCGAAGGACCTAATTCCATTACATAGTTTGGTGTAATCCCAACTCTTTTCATATTCTATGTTTCATCTAGCATGAGAGTCATCTTAACTCATGGTATTTACCTGCAGTCTCTGCAGGTAATGCCCCCATATGTTATGCCCCCAAGGCTGCAGGTACTGTACTTGGGGTGCTTTGTTGATAGCCATTGTCCTTAAGGGACTTCTCTGCCATAGCTGTAGCTGTACTTTCCTTATGTTTCAATCTGCTGCTCCCATAAATTCTTCGGAAATATTAAACAAAATCAATCTGAAACAACACAGAATACTGAATTACATAAATGCATTTTAACCACGTGGATTGCATAGTTCTAGATTAATATACCTGCTTAATCCTTTGAATCAATCCATTGAATCAAGGAAAATGTTTTTTTGAGGCATCATGTAACCTGAGCTGAATTTACATTCGTTCATTCAGTGCAACACACTAAAATGTACTTTTTCTACAGAGCATTTCAGCCCAGTGCAGTGTTCCATCATACATTGTAGTGCAATGTTTAAAAACACAATATGGTGCTTTGGTGGAACATTCAAAACCAATGAATTGCCTTGCCACAATGAACACTGAGTAGTGGAACACAAAGTGTGAGTAGTAATTCACTGCAATCCCAAAGGGAGATTTATGTGCCCCAAAAGAACTCATTGCTCATTCCTGGTTGCTAACAAATTAATTAAAATATATTTATAATTTAATATCTCAATCAATTTAAAAACTAATTTAGAGCAAAAGAAAAAAATGATATAATTGGAAAAAACTCAAAATTAAAATATTGTGTGTTCGTATCTATACAGTGCAATATCTTGAAAAAATTCTCCATGGAGAAAGTTATTAGGTAATGAAGTCGTATTGGAACTTATAGATTCTTCTGCTCTTCATCCAGATCTGTCAGGCAGCAGTTGCAGAGGATTTGTGTGTATTTTGTGGCCGATGCTGCAAATAAACAGGAAAATTATATTTTACTAGCTGATTTGTTGTCTTGTGTACAGTAAAGCTCACCTATCGGTGTGGAAATAAAGCTCAGCTCTAGATTACATGAATCCATAGCATTAAATAACAAGAAATGGAAAGTTGCACATTTTAATATTTTAGAAAGCCTCCAAAAAAGAAAAAAAACATTTACTCACCACAAAGATATGAAAGAAACCTTGGTCTCTTGGCAACGGGTAAATAAACCCCTAAAAAGAAAGCAGGAATGCCAGAGAGTGCTATCCCAACTCCAATCAGTGAGTTAATGGCATCACAATAGAGTGGCACAATAACCAGGAAAAGGCTGCAGAGGCAATAAACCACAGGGAAGAACAGACTGACCTGCAAAGACAATATTTCATCAACATTCTATAAAACAACCACTCTTTCCAATTTGTATTTACATGTCACTGGATTAATCAGACCTGTGTATGGTAGACCTGAAGTCATGCTGTTTCCAGGCATTGAGAACATGTTGCAAATAGCAAGTTTACACTGGGAATCATCATTTCACCAATCATCATTGGGGATCACATTTGACCAGATACCAATCATTCAGTTCAAGAACCAATACCAAAGGAATGGTTGTTGTCATATTATTAATAAACTTTATTCATTTATTTATATATTTATAAAGTGCTAATAAATACCATGTACAATATATAATTAATTCACTTACCTTTACAGGGCGTAACCTGTCAGGTTGGGTAACTCGCAAAACTAATAATCCAGCAACAGAAAGACCAACGAATAACCAATAACTGAAACTGTAGTAGTTTATCAGTTGAAAGATATCTTCCACCAGCAGGTAGACAATTGCCATTAACCCCTAAAAAATGATATAAAAACACATTTGTAGCCCACTATGTATGCAAGTTAATCATTTTGTATTATTTAATTCAAACATCATAGGACGTAGGCTTTATTGTGATTTAATAGACATAAATGTACGAGCGTACATAGCTGTATAAATAAATACTATTCCTTTATACTGCCACCCATGTGGCTTCTATGAAATATAGCAAAGGACTACAAACCTAAAAAAAATACTGTAGACTTTGTATTAATGTGTTTTCAATCGGAAATGGACTTTTCACAAATCATAATTTAACTTCTGTTCGGATTGGTGGCTGAGGAGCAGGACATCCAATTCTTAGTATAAATATGTCCATACCTACGCCCTGATTCAAGGGACAGTTTTGTCTCAGACAACTGGCAGCAACAGATATTCTCTAGCTGGTATTTACCAGGCCATGTTTCCTTCAGTTTAATAAATAATGCACAAAAAACTGTTCAACAGCACTAAATTATCTTTGATTGTCTTGGGTAATAACATAACTGACCTTGACACCATCTCACAAATGAGAAATAAGTTAAATAACGGGTTTGTATACAGGCGTGGGGACCCGGGGCTCACCAGAAGAACTGAGGAGGGCCCACCAAAATACATAACTTTTCTGGCACAGTGGCATTTTTTTAGAAAGGTGAACAGGGGTCAAGGGCCCACCAGAGCACAAAATATAGAGTTTTTTTGCAGTCCTCCTGCAGATCAGTCTGACCCTGCTTGTACATGTATATGTGTGTACTAATACCCAGCACAGGTAAGAATGATCCCAATTTACTTACATTAAAAAGCAGAGCAGGGACTGGAGTGAAGTTCTGCAGATGAATCAGACTTAGACTTGCTGGTAGGTGTCCTTCCCTTGCTCCAACATAAAACAGCCTAGGAAAGTTGAAACCTTGCCTTAATAAGGTTAACATGAATAGCATAAATCATGACTTTGTTACTTCTTGACACTTTTACTGGCTGAACAGTGACAAACTGGTATTACCCTAAGACATGATCATATCAGATAAATAAGTCAATAAAGCATTAGAGGGTCTGTAACCCCAGGAAGTCATAATGCCCCTAGTATAAGCTAGCATACTCTGTGTAAATTATTTATAAAGCAGGGAATCTGACATTCATGGAAACATTCCCTGATGGAGAATCCCAGCTCATGTGTTTCAAAGGCAGTAATTGATTCTCCACCAGGGAATATTTCAGTAAATGTCAGACCCACTGCTTTATAAATAAACCCCTATAATTGCTAACACATTTCACTGCTTGGGAAATTTAGCAAGTTTTCCTAAAAAAAATAAATTGCTAAGTACAGTAAGTACATATGGTAGGAAAATTTATATCTATATAGATTTTCTATAAAAATCTTTGCCACTTGCAAAGATCTATATAAATCTTTTTCCTTTCTTTCTAGTAGGAAGAAAAACAGTATCAAATAATAAATTGATAAAAAAAAGTTTGCATGTAATTTATATAAAATCAAACCTAAATAAATACCTACATTTTTGCTTCCAGTAATCATCTGCACAGCAGACTGCACAGTGCGGACAGTCTAACAAGCGAATATACTGTCAGAAGTAATACCTCTCAATAGTATACTTTTTATCACGTCTACTCTCTATACCACAAAATGATCTTCAATATTATTCAGGAAATAAATGGTAATATTGGACACCTTGATACTTTGATAATGAAGGGTAGAAAAGTCACCTTCTGCTGGTGGTCAGGAGAACACCTCCTTACACTGATGACCAGATAAGAAGAAACACTTTTTACTGGTCAGTGGTCCCACGTACACTGATGGTTAGTAAAAAGCGTGCTTTGTTACATTGCTGGTCAGTAGTGGGAAGACTGCTGTATTAATGTACATACTCAAATATAAACATAGTTACTTACTTTTATTAAAATAAAAAAAACAAAAAAAACACAGGAACACTACATTGAGTTTAGTATAAACCTGTGCACAGGATGTGGCCATCACTGCTAATATTTTAAACAGTAATTAATAGAAATGCCGATAAAATGAATCTCAATATATCCATGATGTATTATTTTTAAAACATCTATATAAAAGGGAAAAAAATAATTCCCTTAGGCTCCATCTTTTATTCCTTTTCTCCCTTTTTTATAGGTTTAGGTAGTTTGTACATTTGAGTTGATTTAGATGGTTCAGTTGCTCTTAAATTAACTTCTGTGCATTACTATTGGAAACCAGTAGATTGTGCTATGTTCTAATGTGAAATGTGTAACCAACTCTTATAATGGTGAGTCAGGTGATCCAGGTTTGCTAGATCACCCAGCTTCGCTGTATCCTCTCCGGCCTTGAGAAGATTTATTAAATCAGGCCCAATGTCTCAGGCAGCAAAAGTTTATTATACACTTTACATGATGACACAGCGCCATCTAACGGTGTGACTTGAGTATAAATCAAGATTCTTTTTTTAATTGCATTTTTAGGTTTCAAAATTTGGTTTTAACTCAGGTCTGTACAGTATAGTGTTATAGTCACTGGAAGGAACAATGCCACAATATATTGCTGGTCAGTGGAAGGAACAAAAGCTTGTCAAAAAAGTAAGTTCGTTTTTAACAGCAGGGTAATGGGGTTTACATAATTTTGGGGTTATGTTATTTCTCTATTTTAGATCAAAATAAATTCAGCTTAGTGAAGCTTTAGCAGATGATATGGCGGTTGCTATGTCGGGAACAAATATACATGAATAGTATATGAATACACACAGTGATGGCTTTACAGACCTGCAAAATGTTTTCCTATCTAGAAGGACTGACCTGGTCAGTTTCTCACCTTGACGCAGCAATTATGGATGAGTTCAAGCCACCATAACAAGACATAGCAACAGCTATTGGAATCAGCCATTTGGCATGGCCAAGAACTTCATTTCCAAATGTCTAAAAAAACAAAAATAGTTTGAACATTTGTTGCTTAATAGGAGAATTAGCATAGTACTGATCATTATTGACCTTTTCTAAAACAACAACATACCGGTGATAGTAAATTAGACACTAAACACATTACTACAGAGGTCTCACCACAGCAACTGCATCACTGGTAAGGACAGACGTCATATTCAGAACCACATAGTATGCCACGTTGGTCAGAAGGTATATAACGGTCACAATAGGCATTGAAATAGCAATAGCAAGAGGAAGGTTCCTGCAAAGTGCACAAAAATAACAACAGAAAATGAATGTGTAATAGGGACTAAGGGGGCATCTCAAAAATATACCACTTTGTGCACTAGGACATACCTGTAAAATTTGTCTCTACTTTCTCCATGCACCTATTCTTTCTATCTATTCTATATAACTTGGGCCTAAGTGGGCTTCTAAAAATTTAGCAGGTTTAGCCATGTTGAACCTAAATTATCAGGTAATCAGTGAAAAAGTCAAAAAAGTCAACTTTAATCAAGAGAATGCCAAGATTATTTTTGCATTGGAGACCTGTAGGTGAATGATGAGGGGAATATTTAGGATGCAGCAGACAACGCTCATAAAGCCCAGATCCACAAAAAAATAGAGAGAGAAATTGTGTAAAGTGTAAATTTCTCTCCAGCTAGCAGCACAGTGATGAAAACCACAATTCTTTTGTCAAATTTCCTAGAGTTGGTAGTGAGAGGCAGAAGTGCTTTAAATGATCTTATACGGGTAGTCCCCAGCTTACATTCGAGATAGGGTCTGTAGGTTTGTTCTTAGGTTGAATTTGTATGTAAGTCAGAACAGGTACATTATTATTTTACTTACATACAAGGAAATACACTGCTATTTTCTGGAGTACTACAAAAATCAATTTTAGATGTTCCCTATTACAATGTATATCATGATTTTGATAGTTTAGGTCCATTTTAAGTGATTAAAAAGAATGTAAGCCTTTTTACCAGTATTGCTATCCTTCAAATGTTGCTACCTAGAAGGAACCTGGAGGGTTGAGATTAGAGTTTGGGTTCTGGTAAAGTTAGGCACTGGGCAGCGGCTATTAAGCTTAGCCACTGGTCAGAAAGGTAATGTTAGGCACTAAACAGGTTGGAATTAGGATTAAGCACCAAGCAGGGGGTTTATGGTTAGGCACCATAAATGGGGGTATGGGGTTAAGATTGGGCAGTACTCTAGAGATAACAAACTCTGACAAAGTACCCAAATCTGATAGAACACTGGTTGACATTGCCACTAAATATAAACCAGTTAGTGTTATCAATAAATTTAACATAAAATACCAAATGGATGTTCCATCATTTTTATGGCATTGGTCTTGTTTTCTTTTTTGTTTGGAGTGCTTTACAAATAGAAGGTTTGGGTGCAAAAGGTTTACTGTTTACAGGAAAAAATTTCGACTCATGCCAAAGTTCAAGTATATAATGCCAGAGTCCAAGCATATAATGCTACAGGGTAAATCTGTCTTATACACCTAGGATCTTTGAAAGGTAGTATCTAAAAGGCACTTTTAGTCATTTTCCAACAAAACAAGATATTACAATTAAAAGCTACCATAAGTATATGTTAAATGAGTCTGACCTTTCAGGATTCTTCATTTCTTCTGTGACAAAGTTCAGAGTGTCCCATCCGGAATAGGAAAATAGTGCAGAGTAGAGGGCAAGGGCCATAAATCCCACATTATTTGTTGATCCTTCAAAAGGATGTTGGAGATTTTCTGTTTCACCTATAAATAAAAAATCAGGAGAAATCATTGGGAAAAAGAAACAAAATTCCTTCACAAAACATTCTGTGAATTATAAGCATGGTTGTAAATATTTATATAATTGGAAAAGTCTCAGGTCTTCTAAACTCTGAATGCCTTGTTGAACATCACATATCCCAGACTGATGCACTTTAAATGTTTTTTTGTAGATTACAGGTTCTATTTATTGCAATGGGGCATTGTTACAGTGAAGGCTGACAGATTAAAAGGCTGCCATTCTATTGTACCCTAAAATGATGATAAATGATCTATTAGAAATCAATTGGCCTTTGGTTTATGGAGATACCAGGGGTATAAATAGACTTTGTTGTTGAATAAGATTGGGAACAAATTGTCACCAAATTCCTTCCCCCTTAGTACCCGATCCAACAATAACCCTAATTCATAGCCAAAAAGAGATCGGTTAACATGAGACACTTTAATGTTCTCTCTGCTCAGTAAATACAACCACCAGTGATGAGACCCACAAGGAAAGAACTGTGACATCAGGAGAAGAGCATTTGCATTTTCAGTTTGCAGGAGATTTTGATTTGATTGATTGCTTTGTAGAGTTCATCTAAAGATTGCCAACAGTGTTGCCATCACCATCTGTAAATTCATGGAGAGTCTGTGAAAGAATACACATTGGGGCTGTCTGTCATTTTCCAATACTTATGTGCCCTGAGACAAGAAAGGGAGAATCTAGAAGGTGTAATTGTGGTTTATTCAGTGTGGTTCACTAGCACTGTCTCAATTTTAATTTCTGCCCTGCTATTGGGTGTCACATTTTTGGAAATATAGCTGAGGAAAGCATGGGTGGGAATAATAGGGTCAGCATTGGATTATGCTCAGTGCTGTCTGTGAGTAAACTTGGCCAGACAAAATACAATGGGAAGAAAGTGATACGTCAAGGAAAGCAGAGTGCTAGAGAGGGTTGGGTGGAACCTTTCATAAAATAATTTACAACTTTCCCTGTTTTCTTTTATTTGTTGTCATATGAGCTCTATGTGAATGCAGGTGAGGACAAAAGGGTAGCCTCCTACTAGGGAGAAAAAGGAGCTCTGGACATCTGCACAGCATGTACTAAGCATTTGCTGGGGTATAGGGTCAGTCTGGGGACCGGCACATGCATTAGAATTGTGATAATACTGCAATGAAACAATAATAAAACATACTGTATGTGTTATGTACACGACTAAATAATAGAGAGGCTGGTGGGGCTAACAAAATGTATAAAATGCAACCACGCTCATTACCAACACCCACAGAATGCACTGCTGACTCCAGCTGTCCAATACTTGTTAGTTTCTTATCTATAAAAAAACAAAATTGAGGTTGGCATCCGTGAGAGCCAATTACCTAAAGCGTACCTAAACTCAGAATTTTCACTTTACATAAAAGGGTAGAGAAAAAAAAGGGTGCAGCACCGCCCCCAATTCTCAGCCGCCTAGGCGGTCAAGAATGAATGGGAGTGCAAAGCCTCTTGGGCGTTCCTTCTGCATTTCGGGCATGCGCAGAAGGAGCCTTTTTGCTCAAAGAGAAAAAATTGCAGATCTCATGCATGTGCAGTGAGATCGGCCAATTTTTTTTCAATCCTACGCCACCCGATTTGGGTCAGGTGACGTAAGATGAAGAACCCGGAAGAGAAGACGAAGATGGCTCCGGGACGGATGATGACCTGATGCCCGACACCCCCAGAGTGATCGGACTGCGCTGAGGGATTGAAGGTTAGTGTGTTTTTTGTTTACTTTTGAGTATAGTTCCTCTTTAGAAAAGGATACAGTCATCACAACAACCAATTTTGAGTGCAAATTAGCACTGAATTACATTTGTGCAGCCTGGTCTTTATTCTGTTGACCAGACATCACCTCCTTTTATAATGATGCCTTTTTTATATAAATAACATTCAACATAGTTTCCCTTTTACAGAACACTGAAAAGCTGATCTTACCTTGACCGATCTTCACAAGACCCACAGAAATGATCATCAGGAGGGCCATAATCTTTGCATATGTAAAGATGTCTTGAACTCTTGTTCCCCATTTAACATGGACACAGTTAATGAATGTTAATGTGCCTATAGGGAGAAGTAAAAGTTTTATAATAAGAAAAAAACAATAATCACAATGAGCGGTCCGCATTATTTGTAACGTTGCAGATCGCTGATTAGGTTACATTGTCACAATTGAGTTGAAAATATGAAAATCTTAATACACTCAAAGGTTTTTTTTAAATAAAAGTAGTACCTCTCAAAAAAAGCTCAACATCCTCCAAATGGATAAATACTTAGTTATAATACACATATAGAAACCAAATGTTGATTATTAATTGATAGATGTTTTACCTATATCTGGTGGAACAGAACCAAAATGGTATATATGTAATATGTAATACCTTTTTTAAATGGTCTAGCTGCATTCAAATAAAAGGTATGCAAAGTATTACACCCTATTTTGTTCAGAGAGAAGCTACATCCTATATAAAATCTGGAATTACCAGTCTCTATGCAGAAGTCTGGAGTGCACGGAGTGATTTCAATCAGCTGTGACTGCAGATGAACTCTCAATGGAGTTTCCCTATTGAGAGTTCATCTGCAGTCACAGCTGATTGAAAACACTCCGTGCCTCCTATCGGCTGTGACCGCAAGTTCCCACAGTCATCGGGCTGTACTTATCATGTCTTTATTACCCCCCTTTAAACCTTGTCCTGCATAAATATTTTCTAATCTAGTTTTCCACCCTTGATAAGTTGAAATTGCATAATGGTTTGGTAAGTATTTTTGGAATGCAATATTTGTTGGGCCATTTTTTAACTAATTTGGCTTTATATGGAAGTGTGGGTTTACGTGTGTTTTTTTATTTTGTCATGTAAATTTAGTGGTGTCTGTGTTGTCTCTATATTTTAATTACACCTTTTAGCAAATGGGTTTATTTTGAATAAGGGTTTCTGAAAAAATTTGAAGTTTGTTTTTGGGGGTTTGTTTTTATGTGATTTCTTTTACAATCTCTCAGGACCTACAATTTAAAAAGTCAATTATGCTTGTTTTTAAGAAGTTACCTTCTATGAATTGTTTGAAAGGCTAAACACAGCACAATTGGCTTATTAAAACTCAGTTGTTTGATGCGCAAAGTTGTGTGCGTCAAACCTTGGGGGTGTGATGCGCATTGTTGTGCGCCAAGGCGTAACCGCTATGTGCTATGTGTTCTATCAGTTGAAAAATGCCCCGGCCAATTTTGCAGAGAAGGATCCTCATTCTGGTAAGTTTTTCTTTATAGGTGTACATTGTTAGTTTTACTTCATGTGCACTAATGTATGTACATACATGTATATATGTTTGTATGTATGTATGTGTGTACATGTACATATAAAAGAGAACTTATAGGAAGAAATATGCAAAGAGGATTTTTTGGGCATATTGCCTAACATGCTTCACATTGAAAAGATTGCCTATTTCTTCCTATGATTTCTGATGTCATGGGCTTGGCTCCAAGCAACATTCATGGATGATATTGCTTTTGGTTAAAGGAGGAATTCATCTTTATGTGCTTCCACTACCAAGCTGAGGTGAGTAAGTTAATATATATAGTTGGCCAAGATTAAACCTGCAGAAACACACTGAAAGGCTGGAAAAGCAAGAACATCTGTTTGGCACAAAGTGTATTTGTCCCTGGAACTTTCATATACTAGTATTATTTGTTTTATGTAAACACCTAAATAATGCATACACTCCAGTATTTATTGAAATTAGGCTAAGCAACAACACAACATCTGTTCATTTCTAAGAGTGCCTGACCCTGCTTGTGAGCTTGGCAATCAATGAGCTTTGATGTTGTGCTTGGCAACCTGGACCTCCTTCCATCACCATCAGGTGTGTTAGAATGAGTATGCAACTCAGCTGAACAACTAATTCACAACCAGCTTGGACAGCAAGTGGAAGTGTGTTTGTATACAATAGTGCTATGATCAGGCAGCACAGCACAATGACAACAAACCTATAACAAAACTACAAATGAACACAGGAGTTGTGTGGGGGCAAATCAACATGAGTGCAAACGTCAGGCTATAAAATGAAAAAAACAAATAAAAACCATGATTCATAATTCATAAAATGACTATGTACATAATACATTCAAAAACTAATATGTGACAATGTGACTTTAAGAATGGGAGAAAGGCAACGAGGGGGGTCATGTAGGAGTTTGGTGTGGAAACCATACAGAAATTTGTACTCAATACTTGTGGAAAAAATGACAAAACATTGCTGAAGAATTGACACAACAGAAACTGGCATTACAAACCAGGCACAAAAACATTGCAGCAACAGATGAAACTAACAATCATGAGGATTACAAAGTCACATCAATGCATACCATCCAAGGAAACTTACTTGAATAACCCCCCCCCCCCCAAACCAGTCCCGTTAAAATAGTAATAATGAAAATGCATATGTATTTATATGCATTTAAATGTATTTTGACATACACACACAAGTGAATTCACTAAATGTTCCTTGATACATGTATTATAACATCTTTGTCAACAATCCTTTTTTCAAATATTTGATTTCTATAATGCCAAACTAGAATGACATTTTAATCAGATCGCAAATGCTTGTTGACATTTTTTGACATTTATACTATTGTGTGATGACATATTATAAAGTGCTATTTAGTATATATACAGCTTGATCTAAATTAGTTTGCAGTGTTCCAAGCAAACCAAAAAGTATCAAAACAGTAGAACAAATGTAACTATAAATGAATCCATTTTGTGAATGAGTATAATGTAACATAAAAATGTAACACTTACCCAAAAGAAGATGAAGTATTAAAGACACAAATTGACCTGTAATGGACTGTAGATGCGCACAGAACAGAGAGCAGGTGTGCGCGAATAATTGCTATGACCTCACAATTGACAGTGCTTAACAGACCCTCCTGAAATGCGCAGCTGCAAACTAATCGCCTTAATTGGCATATTCTCGACCCCCTATTGCTCAATTATCAAGGCAGGAATCCCGCTGGCAAGTGAAGGCGAGTGTACTAACACTCGGCTCCGGCTCCGACTCCGGCACGGGGTAATACGCCTCATATATCAGCGTGTATATATGCGCAGCAACCTTACGAGCACTGATAAATTAGGGGCCACTATGTAGGATGGAGTGGTTCGGTGACATAAGGAAGTGATAACCTCACTGCCAACCTGAACATAATCTCTATCTAGTTGTGTGCAGGGATATTTAAAAAAATAGAAAAATGTTCCAATGCCTAGAGCAAAACTTAGCACACCTCCAATTACTTAGCAATTACTCCATGTACTGTAATTGCATTGTTGTGAAAGTTCACAAGTTTAGATACTGGCCTGCATATTATGATGGAGTAATATGCGACAATCAATTTTTCATGTACATTGATCCATCTAATGGCTTAAATAACTATTAAACCCAGTATATAAGGGTAAAAAATGGTACAAGATTTCCTGGTACAAGAGCCCTGCCCATCTGTGTTTATGGGTTGCACATATAGATAAATGAGAGTTTATATAGTGTATTTCTCGAACAATACACAGGTGCCGTAGCTTTATATTAAATTAATAATATCCTTAACAAAATTATAGAAGGCTGCACAGGTGTGCTTTAGTGGTGGCATCTATATTACAGAATGTAAAAATATTTTTTAATACTGGATAAGTTTATTATTTCAAATCACAACTAATCCAGAGACTGGCAATGAAAAACAGAAGTAACAAGCTCACAACCTGAATCTCTTTCCTGATTTTAAAATTTGTTTTTTAACAATCTTATAAAACTAGTGTTATGCCACAACAGTGAGGACCAACAGGCTCAGGGAGGTGTTGCTGGCTAGGAATAAGCAAGTTTTTAAAAACTCGATCTCGCAGCGAATTTGTCCGTTCTCACTTTCAGAAATTGTAAGCGAGAATGGCCGGTGTAAATTCGCCAATCGAGCTCAAATTTAGGAACAAAAATGTTTTAAAAAAAAATTAAAAAAAGAAAACAGCTGGTTGCATTCATTGATCAGCTCAGTGTGCGATCCCTGGCACTAGAGGTTAAATGGGTAACAAGTCTCCCTATTCAAAATCTCTAGTGCTCTCTAATTGGCTGAGGAAAGCTTTCCTTAACCAATCAGGGAGCACTAGAGGTTTTGACTTGTTACCCATTTAACCTCTAGTGCTGGGGATCGCAAACAGAATTCTCAGGACTGCAAGAATGATTGAAGCTCTGAGAATCCACTGCGATCCCGGGGAACTAGAGGTTATTAACCCTCTAGTGCCCAGGGATCCTCTCAATGAATGTGGCCGTGTCCGCATTCATTGAGAACAGTGTGTGATCCCCGGCACTAGAGGTTAATTAACCTCTAGTGCCCCGAGATCACAAACAGAAGGATTCCCCTGTGAATCCTCCTGTTATAATTTCCTCGATCTTTCGATGGTTATGCAAAATTGGTTCGCCAAACTTTCGCTGAACCATCAGAAGTTCGAGGAAATTTTCGCTCATTCCTATTGCTGGCTTTCTAAATATATTTAACAGTTTACATCTAAACTGATATGATGGTTTACAATTGGGATGTTTAAAAAGCATTTTCCCTTTTTTTGCTTTGTTATGGTGTCCAGCTTAATTTTTCTTACTATTTTCCTAATTTCTTCTAATGCCTTCTATAGTATTCTGTTAAGGCTGTTTAAAGCAAATGTAAGATTCCCCTATTTGCTCCCATTTGGGCTTTTTAATTCACCTTTAAAAGCATTTTGTTACACCAGTTAAGTGAAATTAAAAACATATTGATCAGTAATTCCAATCTGCCCTGTGTACGGGTTCCCCTGTTATTTATTATACCAAAGAATCTAATTAGTCTTCTTATTTTATATTTTGGACTACAAATAAAATAGGAGTCTTTGTTGTAGAAATGAGAAGAGTTGAAGGTTTTGAGTCGTTTATGTTAATTATCACTTTTTTAAACTGATCCCAGTGTACAGAGCACAGTACTTAACTTTTGTAGAAAAGCCAATAAAACAAAGCAGTATAAATGTATACTTACATATACAGGCCGCCGCTATTAATCTAACAGCTCCCAATGGAGGTTCACAAAATGGAAAGATCGGCTGAACAATATAATTGGCAAATGTAATGGCAATAACCGCTTGTGTTGTAGGCTCTATGATCAATAATGATGACCATAGTCTGATGAAGGCAGTAAATCCTCCAAAAGCTTCAAGTATATAAGCATAGCTTGCTCCAGACTTTATAACAGATGTCCCAAGTTCTGCATAACACAGTGCTCCAAACATGGAAAAGATGCCCCCTAACGTCCAGATGACGAGAGACAGTCCGAATGATTCGCTGTACATCAAAACACCCTTTGGAGACACAAAAATCCCAGATCCAATCATGTTCCCAACTATTAAAGAAACTCCATTAAGAAGTGTGATCTCTTGTTTCATTTTCATTTTGTCCTCATTTTTGGGACTTTCTGTGCTTGTATCTGTTTTCTTGATTTCATTTTTTTCAGCCTGGTGCTCACAGCAAAATAAAGTCCACGGCAGTGACATATTGACTTCAATCCAGGGTCAACTTGAAATAAGAAAGGAATAATCAATAATTATATTTAAGAGCATCTTTAAGTACATAATATGTGATTGTATGTAATTAATGTTTGGAATGGTTCTTGCAATACAAGCTATAGCCAGTCATAGTTTATTGTATGGCGATATCAAAGGATCAGTAAACTGTGTTTGGCAATGAATGATTTGGAACTGCACCTTTCAAATCCTAACACTAATTTACATTCACTGTTGATTGTGGAAATGGAAACGTGAAATGGGTAATGGGGAAATCTTGGAAACTTGTCCTGGTGACCCCTTATTCCCCACTTTTCTTGACTTGCTGTTCACATCTTTCTGTTAAAAGGGTGTCTCTGAGGTGCTCAGTAAAGGGAAACCTCTCCAGTGGAGTATATGCAGCAATAAAATCCTGACCAAAGTTCCAACATTTCTTATGGCAGGGTCAAACCCACTGCAGGAGCAAGCATTCCGTGCAGCTCCCAGGGTTGGCACCTTGCCAGCCTCTTGTCCTCTCGTACTGCAGTGCTAATGTTTGTAGATCTAATGCTACATGTAGCGTCTTCCCCAAGGAAGCAGTTCAAAAAGAGGTAAATGCTCCACAATCTAACTGCCAAACTGAACACAGCCTTATTCTATTAGTAATGAAAAAAATATTCTCTCCGAGCATGCATTTGTCACAAATAAAGTTTGTATTACGTTTTATTATTGTTTCAGATAATTTCAGAATATTATCTATCTATCTATCTATCTATCTATCTATCTATCTATCTATCTATCTATCTATCTATCTCTTTCTTCGTATATTAACATCACAACTCTAAAATACTTACTGCACTTAGATTATTTTATTGTATTTTAAAAAGTAATTTTCCACAATCCACCTTGTTGGCTTGGCTGTGGCAAAACAGTGTTTAGCGAACCTTTGATGGTCTAAACCTCCTCCTATCTTTACAATCTTCCCATCAAAATAAAACACACCATATTTCTTGGTTAAATGGCCTGTAGGCCTTTTATTACAACATTCCTATTAAATACTGTTCTTAAATACCATACCAATAGGAGAATATTCAACAAAAGTACCAAAATATATCCATAAATTATCAATAATTACAGTAACTTACCAGTCCCCACATTTCACTCTTGTATCTGGTTGCTGGTCCTTGAAGGCACCCATTCCACTTGTAGTCTGCTCCCACCTGATACGAATTGCTACCAGCCGCCATTACTCCCAGCACGGGAATGATATTACCCCCTTTTAAACACAGACTATCACCATATTTGTACCCAAATCAACCACGGAGACTCCGCACCAAAAATGGGTCCCCAACCCCACTGCAATTTGTACCAATCAACCCCTCGAGGACCTCGGCTCAACCCTTCGTCACAAGCCAAGCAATCCCTTATAGGAAAACCAATTGCAAAAAAAAGGGGTGGAAGGGCAGAAAGCTTTCTCCTGCACCCTGTCTGATCTAATGACCTCACCTCTTCCTCTTTGTGACCTTTTTATCACCTTAATCCCACCCTCGCCTCCGCCTCTATACCCCTGCCCAAATTAACTTCCTGATCACTTCCAAAACAGTCAGTAACCCTATCCTGTGTGTATCCTGTCTGCTCAGTCATGCCGGCTTTCTACTATGCCCCATTGCCTCGCATGCTACAGGCCTGTCTGACTTGTGGTGCACTAATGCATGGAATACGGAATGTCCCATGCGTTGCAGAGTGGTAATAAAAAAAAAAGATAATAAATGAGATTGATGTGCTGCCATACTGCACAACATAATTTTAGGGGTGAGTACTGTATGGTGGTTAATATGACTATCTTTCTATATCTATTTTTATATCTAATAAATTTACTGTGGCCACTCTTGCTAAATCTATATATCTATTACATCTGTCAACCTATTTACTCTTCTATCTATTCTATTTTTTCTACTCTTCTAGGTAACACACATGGCTACATTAACTGCAATAGGATACTGCAGATATGACTGGTACTTGGCATGTAACTCTGTTGTTGCTTCACATGCTTGTTCAATCAACATGCATCTCTAACATTTCTTCAAGTCTTTCAGACTTTACACATTTCAGATTTTACTTGCCTAATATGTTTGATTTACATATATTATTAAATGGCAGGATTTGATTGCTAGTGGCATAAATACTTTTTATGAGCCTGATCTATTTTTGTTTATTTGTTTAAAAAAAAAAAAAAAAAAAAAAAAACTAAAAACCTAGGCTACACAGGTGACTTAAGTTACTCATTTATGAAAGCAAACTTTTCTTTACCTTTTTCCCATTTAGATGTACAGTGATCATTACAGATTAGGGCAACACAACTTCATGAAGTGGGTGCTCACCTCTGTTTATGTCATTTTATACCACTGAAACAACAGCCATGTCACTGAACAAATATGATTATTGAATAATAATATCAACAGATTTAGTTCACATACCAGGTTAGATATAAATCCCTAATCAGAACTAAAACCAGAATTCTAGTGGGTCTTCTATATATATTGCAAGAAGCAGTACATAAACCAGTGATGTAAATAAAATAGATAATAGCCTTTTAAAAACATACAAAAAGTAACTCATAAAGTAACTTATAATGTCATATTGGGAATAACTTCAGACCTAGCATGCAAACTATGTTCATTCCCAGTGCTGCTGGTATGCTTTTTTTCCCGGTACAAACCTTAACCCCAAACTCTTTATCATAACAATAACACTGTGTCTAATAAACCTTTAAAAAGCTGCAATATTCTTCTCAGGCACCGAAATTATCAATAAAAAAATCCACCTGTTTTACCAATTCTGTTCCAAAATTTCACAAATGTTGGTGCCATGTTTAGGGAAATGACATGTAAAGCAGAAGGCACACATTTTTGTACAAAATTGTTATAGAGCTGATACCTGTGTTAATTTGGGATAGTAACAAATTCAAAATAATATTTTATTGAACACAAAAATGCCAGAAATTAGGCATCTACAAGGAGCGTTTAAAGGGTCAGCAATGCATTTGGACAAACAAATGCTCTACCAGTTTAGGAATGGATTGTAAATCAGAAAGTAAGACCACATATTAAGAAGTAGGAAACTATTATATATGTATATATATATATATATATATATATATATATAAATAAATATATATAACTATATATAAAGTGTATTCACTTATGGGGCACCTATATGATATATTATACATATAATATGTGTCCAGGATTAAAAAGTATCACATCCTGACCATAAAGAAAAGCTAGAAAGATATAATTGATTAGATTACAATAAATAGATAGATAGACCGATAGCTATATTGACAAACAGGTAAATGGATGAGATTTAGATAATTAAACATGTGATCAATATAATATATTATCACATTTACTTGGTATTTTAGTACAGTTTCCAAAACCAAAATATTGTATCTGAACTCCATTCCTTTAAAACTAATATATATGTGGACTCACCTTTGCCTTAGTTACAAATCTATCCTTCTTTGTAAAAAAAGGAAGCTTTCATTGAAGAAAGATAGGAGGAAAAGTTTGTTTAACACAGCTTTCAAGTAACAGAGGATGTGTCCAGCAGCAAACAGCTGAGCGTCTGTGTGATAAATGATATGCCGTCACCTTCTTGTCAATAAGCCACCAGCTCTCTGGTTTATTTTAGTCTCATAACATGTACTGTAAACTAAACACAACAACACAGGGGAAAGAACTGGGCTTACTATTCTTAGTACATAAACTGAGAAAGTTGCTGACTAAAGAAGGTTTATGCCTATTGCATATCTATCAGACATCTAAAATATATTTGTCTATTATAGACACTACAAGAATACATGTTATAATTTATAGAGCATTAGTAGTTTTCTTGCAATTAGGAAGTTGATGATATGCAGGAGTGATAACAATATACAATATGCACAACTACATCCTAAACTAATAATTGGAAATTTAATATGGCCTAGGAAGTGATGATATGGTTTCCTTGATGGGACAATCAAAGTTAATATTGGGTATTAGTAGAGATGGGGTGTACAAATACCTTCCAGCATTTCAGATCTTTGGTGTTCTTATGCACGCTCAACCATTATCTCAACCTTTCCCATTCAAGTGAATGGGAGTGCTTGGGAACTATTTTTTGATGCTGTTGTTTTGCAGTTTTGCAGTTGTTTTGACTACTTAGTTGCAGCCACATGTGAATCCCGTAAACCACTGTATGGTTTGCCTCTCCCAGGTGCACCCATGAGCTGCCAGCTGTGCGGTTTCCTATCGTGGGTATGAAAGACCACTTATCCTTAAGGCTTTAAGGCTATATGGATACTTAAGGGTATCCTTATAGCCTTAAAGTGGCAAGGGGTAGAGATGCAGGGTTTATATGTGAAGGAAACAGGGACTAGGGAACATGATTCTTAGCTAACAGTGAGGAGCCTAAAATGCTTTTTTTTGAAAGGTTAATTGGTATATATGGTTATGCGTGTTGGGTCTCAAAGGTGGTGGGCATGTCTGGTCGGAAAAGGCCGAGCAGTATACTCATGTAGCACACAGTGGAGAAGTGTGTTCTCTGGGTTTGATGTGTTCCAAAAGGTTGTGCTGTCTGTTATCTGCACTTCTACAGGAGGTGGCTGCAGCTGCAAACTGCATTACTGTATATTTCCACAGCAGCAACCTGAGGACACAAACTGACTACAGCAACACAAATCTACTTTAGGTCAGAATGAAAATGGAAGCAAGGAAAGCAAGCAGAATTAACAGGTATTTTGCATATCAGGGGAAAAAAGTGATAACAAACACTTTGGGCTTGATTTATTAAAGCTTTCTAACACTGGAAAAGATAAACTATCCAGAAAACCTGGAATGGATCTTCTCCAATCTTGGAGAGCATAAATAAATCAGACATTGTGAACATAAGGACATTTTTTTGAATTTTACATACATTATATTTTTGGTGGGGCAACGCATGTTTTATACTTTTAGTCAAATTTGTTTTTTAAGGGGTATAGGATAAGTAACAGCAAGTGCCAATGTTGTTCCAAAATTGTGTCCTGAAGAAAAATCATGCAGCAAAAATAACAAGGAAGACAGTGTAACATTGTAATAAAAAATACCAACATTTTCACTAGAGGAAAAAACACTTTAAACGTTTATAAAAATATTTTCTGTATAAAAAATGGAACAAATAAATACATTAAAATGAAAGAACTGCAGAAAAAAATGAATAGTTTTATTTTTATTGTATCATGTATAATAACACATAAGATTCTAGAAACCCATAAAAAGAAAAAAAAACAAATAGGATAATGTTACAAAAACTGTACCAGTATATGTTTGCTTAGAAATATAAATGTACAAATAACTGACCTATCAAAACACTAATACCATAGCTATACAGTAGACCACCATCAAATCAGGTCAGGTGTGCAGTCTATAGGCCTAAAAGATTGTGGTCATCTTAGTAAAGACTGAACTTTGCTTCTTGTGTCAAAGCTGCCTTCCTGATGACCGAGGAAGGAATATTTATAACATTGCAGAATAGTTGGAAGAAGCACAAGTCTACAGAATAAATAAAGAAGAAGCAGGGGGATTTTTGCACTGCAGGTTCTCAGGTACAGTTTCCTCTCCAGCAAGAAGAACATTACTAGCAGCATTACAAAATCTTGCTCCAAATCTTGTGAGTTTAGCAGTCACTGGCAGCAGTGCTATATAAATATCCCAGCAAATATACAGCTATAATACCACAGGAACAGGAACTCTTGTAGAACAGTTACACACCAAGAAAGACACTGCTTCTTTTCAGATTTGGTTTAACTTTAAAAAGTACTGCTTATGTACAATAAATTATTTCTATATGTTTCTCATGACATAGCAAATCTTAATTTTTTGAGTTTAGATCCATACCGCTGCTTTATACATGTTGTTCATACTTCATATGCAGAGTGCTCCAATGAAAGGTGCTTATCTGCTCATTTAAATAATATTCCTGCTGCACCTGCTGTGTAATCAGCAGTTTTATTGGCAGAATGTTCTCTTTAAATAAAAAAAACATTTAGTGCCTTTAAAGACTAACACCTTATTCTGAATAGGCCATAGCCGTCATTTCATGTGCTTCAGCAAAGTGGAACATCCTAACCATCCTGCCACAAATCTGGAAAAGGCTGTAGGTCTTTTTGTCGGTTATCTTTCAACTTCTGCACAATAATCCTGGCAAATGATTCACCTTGCATTTCACATGTGTCAATGAGCCCCCGAACTTTTGCACTTCTTGTGCGCTCTGATTTGATTAGCTCATAGTCCTCCTTTAGAATGATCTGGTTTGAAATCAGTGCATCCAGGCATTGGTAAAGACAGGCATCGGTCATCTGATTAACAATCTGATCTCGCTTGCATAGAACCCACATCAGTGCTGTACTTGGTGACTCTTGCTGAGGACCTGTGTGGATACATTCTTTGTAATTATAACCATTCAATATATGCTTAAGTGTATTCATTAGAAGAGGACTATACAGGTACTACTGAAATTTCAACATATTTTCAGCAAACTGCAAATTTGTTAGTTCAGCAAACAATTTGCAGAAATCCTGGTAAATTTCTGCAAAATGTTTTAGTTTTCTACAGGGCATTTTAGTTCTATTGAGGCTGGGATTAGCTGGTATTTAAGTTTTTTGTTGAAGAAAAAACTTTTCTTGTTTCTTGCAGAATCACCCTCACATGTACAGCTCAGTATACATTCTTGACACGTCAGAAATATATGATAATAATTAATCTCTTTGGGAGGTAATCCTTCTATAATGTGTAATTATACTATGCAAATTTTTACGTTATGAGTAACGTACACCCACCATGATGCAGAATTAGTTCTGCTTTGTCTATAGCCCAGTCCCTCAAAAACATTATAGGCTCCATTTATAAAACAGGGAATCTGACACTCATTCAAACACTCCCTCATGGGAATCTTCCAGGTTTATGTGTTTCAATGGCAGTAATTACTTCCCACCAAGAATTTTTTAGAAAATGCATTTTTTAGAACATGCATCCCTGTTTTATAAATAGAGATAATCAAAAAACCCTAAGATGTTAAAAAAACATTATGAAGCAGGGATTGAGCAATGAAGTGGGCACCAGCTGGAGAAAGTAGAAGCCATCGGCCAGAAAAATGTTCCAAGCCAATCAGATTTTCTCCAACAGGTATAGTTACATAGTAAGTCAGCTTGAAAAAAGACATAAGTCCATCAAGCCTAACCACTAGGGAAATAAACATATCCCAGATATAAAACCCTATAAGACATAGTTGATCCAGAAGAAGAAAAAAAAACCCTGGTACAATTTACTCCAAAGGGGGAAAAATATTCCTTCCTGATCCTGTGAGGCAATTGTATGTTCCCTGGATCAACAGTCACTGCTATCTTTACTTTAAAGCTTTAATACCCAGTTATATTCTGTGCTTCTAGAAATACATCAAGCTTTTTCTTAAAGAAATCTTTAGAACTTGCTAAAACTACTTCCTGAGGGATCCACATTTTTATAGACACTTACAGTGAAGAATCCCTTCCTTGTTTGGAGATTTATATTCTTTTCCTCCAGACGCAGTGATCACCTTACAAATACACATATTTATATAGTACAAACTGTACAGAATACATATGTAGAGTGTTAAAACATTCATAATAATTTCTCCAATAAAAAATAAAATTAGGATGCACATACGAGATATAGGTCTATCTGATGGACGGCTAGTTGCCTGTGTATATGATGGTGGTGGGAGGGTTTCACTGTCTGCAAAAAAAAAGAGAAAATGTAAATTATTATATACTTCTATAATATTTTATACTATTTTTTTAAATTTTTATATATTTTTTTCTATAAAGTAGTTAGGTGTGGTAAGAAAATATAGCTGTACGGCTGATTTATTAAAGCTCTCCAAGGCTGGAGAGGATACACGTTCATCAGTGAAGCTGGGTGATCCATCAAACCTGGAATGGATCTGGTCCAGGACTGACAAATAGCAAATTACTTTTAAAAAATCCATTCAAGGTTTGCTGGATGAAAGTGTATTCTCTCCAGCTTGGGAGAGCTTTATTAAATCAGGGCCAATGTATCTGGCATTATCACATTTTGTGATGAAGACTACAGGATGCAGACACAGTCCTGTAGTGCCCATTGCTTGCACTAATTTGGCCAATCAGCTCTGCTTATGTCTTCAACAAATGAGCATGGGAATTAAAGTCTGTGTAGTTACCAGCTTCTTCCAGCCAGTCCTGGCCCTACCGACACATAAATTGTCATATTATGGCCCCTTCAGATGATTTTAAAGCACTAGGTTAACATCTACTTCAAAGGAACACTAAACCTTAAAAATATATATATATGGACTTTAAATACCTGTAAACACCTACGACGGTATAAAACCCTATTATGGTATTTTTACAACATCATCTGCTCTTGCATTTTGCAAGAGATAGTGACATTGGTAAGTAGTGTAGAAAATACAAACACATAAAACAATTCTACTTTCAAATAATGTACAAACAGTTTTTATCAAGATAAAGAAAACTAATGCAGTCACTGTTTAGGACTAGTAAGCGGTAGAATGGTATTTTTTTGGGGGGGTTTAGAAACTGTTGAAGGTCTCAAGAGATGTCTTCAACAATTTTGTCACTATTGAATTTTGAGACAGTCTGACTGAGCCTTTATAGAAGAAGATGCCAGAATCTATGCTTTCAATGGTTCCACACTTTCAATGTCAGAGGTAATGGCAGGTAAAATAACATCTCAGTAAGGATCATGATTAAAATTGGGGAAGAGAATGGACCAGGACCAAAGGTATAGATGGAGAAGGGAAAGGAGGCAGAGCAATAGTTATAAAATGAAAAGAGAAGGGAGCCTGGGTCATGATTACAGATGGAGAAGAGAAAGGAGCCAGGGCAAATGTTAAAGACTGAAGGAAGAGGGGAGCTGGACCATTATAATAGATGAAGACGAGCAGAAAGCCAGTGTCTTAGTAAAAGAGAGGGGAGACAAAGCTGTAGTTATAGGAATACAAATAAGAGCCTGGACCATAGACCTGGAGTGATAAATGGAGAGGTGAAGAGATCCTGAAGTAGAGCTATAAATTGAGAGAGGCAAAACAGGATCATAGATCAGGATCAGGAATCAGGATCATAGATCAGGATCAGGAATCAGGATCATAGATCAGGATCAGGAATCAGGATCATAGATCAGG
>NC_092862.1:26330304-26332959 GCF_032062135.1 Pyxicephalus adspersus
GAATCAGGATCATAGATCAGGATCAGGAATCAGGATCATAGATCAGGATCAGGAATCAGGATTATAGATCAGGATCAGGAATCAGGATCATAGATGTAGATGCTGAAGAAAAGGGAGCAAAGACAACGGCTTAAAAATGATAATATAAGGGAGCGAAGGTAATAGTTATTTATAAAAAAGTGAGCAGGACAGTAATTATAAATGGAGAACAGAAGGTAAAATGGACCATTATAGATGAAAGAGAAAAGAGAGACAGGATTATAGTCATAGATGGAGTGAAGAAGAAAGTCAAGAACACGGTCATAGGGCCTGATATATTAAACCTCTCCAAGGCTGGAGAGAATACACTTTCATCAGTGGAGCTGGGTGATCCAGCAAACCTGCAATAGATTTTTCAAAGTCATTTGCTATTTGCTTGTCAATGTTTTACATCCTGGACCAGAATTATTCCAGGTTTGCTGGATCATCCAGCTTCACTGATGAAAATGTATCCTCCCCAGCCTAGGAAAGCTTTAATAAATTAAATAGAGAGATGGAAGCTATGATCATAGTTCCAGGTAAAGACGATAATGGAGCCAGGACTGGAATTATAGAGAAGAGAATTATAGAGAAGAAGGAAGCCAGGCCTATGGATAGAAAAGAAAAACAGGACCATAGGTATTTAAGGATACGTCAAAGAAATCAGGATCATCGTTGTAGCCAAAAAGGATCTAATGACCGGATTAAAATGTATGGAGATGCTGGTCTACTGAGGAAGGTACAATCATCGAATGTCTATCTATGTATATTAGATCGAGTTTAGGAAACAGTAAGAATATAAAATAATATATAAATAACATAAATAATAGTAGCAAAGCTGTGTGGGAAACTGGAACTGTTGATGATGTCAAGACATCTGTGTAGAAAAACTGGAGAGACCATGAAGAAACAATGAAGAAAAGAACAGTGCTCAAAAAGATGACAGGAAGAGACCGTAATGGCCCAATTAAAGGAACAGCATTCTGATAGGACAATGCCAGCCACCACCATTTGTATTACCAAGTCTAGGGGTGACACTGAACATTGGACTTCCACATGCAGTAGGGGGGTGGCTGAAGCTGTCAGAGGTATTCAGACATGTTCCATTGAAGCCTAGGAAATTAAAGATGTTACATACTGACATAACTGAGTTAGTTACATTCTGAGAACAAGTAGTTAGTAATGGAGTACTTTAAGTAACATGTTCACATAGGTAGGGGTGTGATATTGCCTAAATATTCATATACATATCTGGGAAACTTAATAGTCTAATGCTCAATTTCATATGCTGCTATCAGTTTTATTCTTTATTATTTCATATTCATTTTAAATATTTTTGCTGGTAACTATCCTAAATATCTAAAATGCATGAATGTCTTTATCAAATGGCTTTGCTACCTAGTGAGTCGGGATTGACCCAAAAGTAATCAGGAATTCCAATTAAATTTACTACATTCATTTACCAGGAGTCTTCAACTCCACAGTCCTTAAGGGCCACACACAGGCCAGGGATATTTATATAAACAAAGTCGTTTTCTGACTCTTCCTAAAGTATTTATTAATTTATTTAATGCTGTCTACGGATCCTGGCCCGCAAGGAGTTGAAGACCCTTTCTATAGTGAATTTTTCACTATAGAGCTTACTTCACTAGACAAAAAAACCAAAGTCACACATGTTTTAGGGATTGGGGAAATCTCCCTGATGGAGTAATGTGACTGTGATAAAAGCAGAAAGTCAAACCTATGTAAACATCTGATTTTAAGGTATTGACTGGCAACTTGAGTATTTAGCAGACTGTACACAGACAACCTACCAGCAATTCTTGGTAGGACTTATGGTAACACGTTAGTAATAATAATTCTTATTCTAGAATAGTATACATACCATTACTACAAACTGGTGGTTTTACAAAAACAGGAGAAGGGGACATGTCACCCTGTGTATACATAACAGAAAAAAATGATGTCAGTTGCATAATTGCTTTTAATAACCTTTTTTAAATCTTATGTAACAAGTAGTATGGCTTAACAAGTCAAAAGTACAGGGGGTATTCTAACTTTTAAACTTTTTAACTTTGTAAATATTTTGGCAAAAAAGTTAGAATAAGCGTCTATGACAACCATGTACTTGATCTGGATACTGGTGTGTGTGAGAGGGCTATGGTCAGATATTCCTATGTGCTGCCCACAAAGTTTATTTTAACCCTTGCACCTATCAGTGTAAAAAAGTAGACCCATTTTTCAGAGATTACTGTTTAAATGTTTGTCCTTGGTCACACATTTACTAGATAATGTAGCCAGGATTAGTGTTGATGTTCGAATTCGGGTTGTCCCTATATTCGACCCGAATATGGCTGTTCTAATTCGGGTATACCCGAACCGAATTTTACTGCATTCGACAGCAAAAATTCGGGAGGAAAATTTCTTAAATTATTTATTTCGTATCTGTTTTTTATTTTAAACTTGTTTTTTTTTATTTTTTACAGGTTATCCTACAATGACATTATGAATCATGGAACTGTGCGGTCACAGTTAATTGAAAGCAGGTACCTTCAATTAGCTGTAACCGGAGGCAATAGGAGGGCAATGAATGGAATTACTATGTCCATTCATTACCTCTACTGCTCTGTGATTGGC
>NC_092862.1:26334454-26377414 GCF_032062135.1 Pyxicephalus adspersus
AATTCGAATTCGACCACCCGAATTTTTTTGCTATATTCGGCCGAATAGCTGCCGAATCGAATAGTGAGCTATTCGACCAACACTAGCCAGGATCATAATGGCAACCCCACAATCTATACCAGGGCTGCTAATGTTCAGTTTTGGAGGATCCCATATAGGCTAGGATATGTTTTATATAACCATTTTCTGACTCTTTAGAGAAATTATGTACTGATGTCTGTTGAAGAAATAGTAAAAATATGTCAGGATCCTCCCCCTCGAGGGCTAGAGTTGGACACCAGTCATTACTTTCAAAAACAAGTTAACATTTATTACAGATTTTATTTAAAGCCTATGTAGAGCCAATACTTTATCTTAATTTTGGATAGACCTGGAAAGGGTAAACATCTCTTTCATTTTTATTTATTCCTTTCTATGTTCTGAAATATACTGCTCCAGTATATGAACTTTCCAGCCTGTCATTAATCTTTATACTTTCCATATACTTGTAGTATACACTATACGTTCCATAAGCACAGTCACAATCTATCCAGAATGAAGTGATAAATTACAATGGTCTAGTTTGCATTTCAGAAAGCAGCCCTTGTGTCCTTTGGACATTTTCTTTTGTATATAAGTGCTGTTTCATGATAAAGAAAAAAAAAAAAAGACTGATAATGTATTCCCAGGCTAAGCAAATACACAATGTCAAAGTGCAACTGATAAAAATAAATGTACCCAAAAGATACAAAGGAAGAACTTACAGGTGGTGCATCAGTAACAGAAAAATTTGAAGAGGCTCTCCAGTCTTGTGGGAAAGTTCTTGCCTTTATAAAACAGAATGGCTGTTATCAATCTTTTACCAACAGCACCGCATGAAATATTATCAGCCTGGAGCTAATAACAATGCAGTGGTACATATAAAAGTACAATAAGCAAAGTACATGTTTTTATTTTATGCAACCAGACAAGTATAAATGTGTGTGCAGGGTACTAAGTAAAGCACTGGAAAATAAAAATATATACTTTTAGGTTCTGGTTTTCAAAATGGTTTACCTTCAAGTGTTGTCCAAGGTTTCACTATTGATAAGCTGGTATCTAACTAGTCAACTAAAACAACTTTACATTGGCAGATACTTATGTCACTTACTCTTTTTATCTGCAGAATCCCTTCCAGTATTGAAATATCATCATAATTTTGGATCACAGGCTCAAGGTCCAACAAACATTCTAGTGAGAAAATTCAAACATTGTTATCGTAATTGTAAATGTACACCCATACCTCTCAAATCGAAGGCAATGGGGAATAACTTCTATACCTGTGCTACTTACTCAGGAAAGCCGGTCTGTCATTGGGATCGCAGGCCCAACCACTCTGCATTAGTGATATAAACATGTCCCGGTACGGCGTGTCAGAAGGTATGCTCTCCTCACTTAGGTCGGGTCGATTACCTTTGGCCACAGAGAACATGATCTGCATGGGGGTTGTGGCACCTGATAAAATAATCCCATTAAACAATGTGTTAATAAACTGGGCAGGGTCCACGCTGCGTGATATGTTGGCGTTATATAAATACTGTTTTTTAATATTATTCATAATAATAACTGAGTGTGTCCTACACCCCAAATTGCTTTTTGATAATATATGGCATTTTAGCTGTTTTAGAGGGAAGGTTTGAGAATGCCCTAGCACTGTACCAGTTATATTAAAGTTTGGATTTTATAAAACAGAATACCTAATGGCTAACAGGAATAAAAAAAACATGGGAAAACAAATATAAACATCAATGAGAACCAATTTCTTTCCTTGCCCAGGAGCCATCAGCAATCTATTAACCCATTTGTTCCATACATACTTGATGTATAAATTCCTTGCAGTATTTTCCATATTATGTACAATTAATAAAATCCACAGAAAATAATTATGAAAAGTAAGTACGACAAAGCTCTGGTTTTCATCAATTAGTGTGTAGTAAATGTTCTGTGTTGTTTAGTGGGCTTTATAATTTCAGTACCTTCATATGGCTGTTTCCTCGACAGAACTTCCCACATGATAATAGCGTAGCTGAAAGAGAGAAACAGTATATCATGTTATTTGTCATTTATATATACCAATGGAATGTAATCCAACCTGTTAGTTCACAACAATGAAAAGTATGAAATCTACTTCCCACACACTCTAAGTGACATAATGGTGAGGAAAGTCCACACTATTCCCCTGGAGTGTACTTCTGTGTAGCTGTACTCATTGCAAATATGGGTCTTACAAGCTTGACACACCAGACTACATAACCTTGTATAATATATATTAAAAGCCTAACTCTGGGATAGGCAAATATTGTCTAAATACAAGAGGCGTGTATAGTTATATGGTTATCTAGGTGTGCAATGTGTGTTTCTTGGCCAGTAATCCAACCTGCAATTTTGCCTTTGTTAAGAACTTTCTGCAATGAAGACCAGTCACTCCTGTGGTTTCACCTTGTGCAGGGTAATTTGTCTTTTAACCACCCCGTGTAGGTTTTGTGTAGGTAGGTAGATTGTAGTATGAGGATCTGCTGGGTCCCTCCCACAGCTTTATATGTACAATATTCAAGTCCAGCATCAAAATGAATTATATATGTAATGCTCAAATGAACAGTTAAGATAAATTAGGAGTTATATGTTTGTCTTAACTAGAAATATTAAGACAGCCAGGGCTGAAATGTGAGAAAACTCTTTGAGTCATTATTAATTCTTGAACTAACTTAAGCACGTATTACCCAAAGCATAACACCGGGGCATACCTAGCTTACTTTGCTACTTTGCCAAATACACCCAGGGCAGATACAGTTTTACTCCTTCCCACACACCCCTATGCATCAGTATTAAAATAAACATCACAGACAAAGAATAGTAAAGGGTGTATTAAATAAAATATCAAACAAGGGTTAAATAAACACCACCCCACTCTGAATCATTAGGATGCTAAAATTTTATAGGATTTAATGGTAATATACTACCACAAAGTAGAGAAGTCATATTATGCAAGGAAAAAAATGGCCACTTGTGATGATATACTTGTAAATGTCAAATGGTGACAATAACCCAACACCACACGGGTAATCATGAAAATATGCAAAGAAAATTTATACAGCTATAGCGAACTACATTCTATATGCTGAATTTGTATTGTCTCTGTAATGCAAATACAATCTGCCAGCATGTACAGGGGTTAACCATTAGCAAGATACCGAGCAAGAGGTAACCCCTTCATTTCCCACTACTTTGAAAAACCACTAGATGTATCAGGCTGTTTGTGTGAACATAAAGTTAATAAATGTATGTTTACTTCCATCTTATTGCTCTTTCATATTTGCTTTCTTTGTAAGCTTTTATTCTCTGTAATTTAGTAGTGTTTGCTCTGTATTATTCTCCTATAGCAATGTCATTTGTATATACAGGCCAACACACATACCTATACATATCATGCTTAACGCTCCCCCTGCCAGTGTTAAGATTGGGCTCATACATTTCAGGAGGCATGTAAATAATAGTTCCACCGGCTGGTTTATGATCACTGAAAGACTGTGACAACATTCGCCATTTGGAAAGCCCGAAGTCAGCAATCTAGAACAAAATAGGAAAACACAGTCAATGTGGATATTCTCCATCTCCAATATTCTTCATCATTTTTCTATGTAATCATTGGGGTATATGTTAAAGAACTTTGGTTTTATAGAAGCTGCTTATAAATTGACATATCACTCATCTTGTCAAATTGAAGTATCCCTGATAGATTTAAGCCCTTTTTAAGACTTAAAGGTAACCACTGCTAGCCACTCCTAGCCAGCTGCCCCTCTTCACTATTGTGTGGTTTACCTATGCAGTTGTGTCAAGAGCAGTTCAGCTTCAACTACACATAGCATCTATGTTATGCGGCTGAGTGGGATTGCGATTTTCTGCAGTTTATTGTTTTGAGGAAATTGATGTAAAAAAGAATGAAACTGCAAATGCTTTTAACTGCTTTCCAACCACTGCAAAACCTGGCAGCTGAAAGGCGGCTAGAAGTAAAATGTTGCATTTGGCTACCAAGGCTGCAATCTACAGCAAATGCACCCCAAGTGCAGCTGCCTACAACTGTCTACACAAAGTGGTTCCCAACCCCTCATGTTTAGTTGAATGGGAGTAGTTGGGAAAGTGGCTGAGCCTGTGGAAGACCGATGTGGCCAATCACAGGTATGAAATTAGCCTTACCTTCTCCCTAAGGGGGAAAATCCAAAATTTCAAGTTGTCACCAACTCTCCCATATGGGGAATCTCTAAATTGGAACACTTGTTCCAGTTACAAGAGCTTTCCCCCTTTCTTCTCTTTGGGAAGTTCCTAAAGTAGGAGTTTACTTCCTGTTGTGTCTACTGGACAAGCAAAAAAACAAAAAACACACAAACAAAAAAAAACCTTAGAAAATTTTACCCTGGTAGTCTACTCAAAAAGAAAAACGTATATATGATATTATAACTTCTGTAATACAATTTATTATGAATTATGTAACCTCACTTGGTCTTTTTATATTTAGTTAGATAATTGATATTTTATCAAGTGAGTTCTCCCCTTACGACTGTTGTCTCAGGAGATTTAGCCCAATTTACTTTTAGGCTATGGCATGTTGTTGCACTCAGAGAATGAATGTTGGGCACATCATAGTTATATGATGTTGTTGAATATTTCTTTTTATATTATAGTGCACACACCATTTATTAAGATCTGCTGGTCCTAACTTCTCTGCCTTATTATCAAAAGTGTTTTTTTTTTTTTAATTTACTTTTATATAATTGTGAATATTGTATGTTGGCAGAGAATACTAGGAGAATGCTAAGACTACAAATAGAAGCATGGTAGTTTAAACATTTTAATGAAATTTATATTTTGCCTTTACCAGTTGAACAACTAAATACAAATATTAATGTGACCTACTGTCATTATAGTGGTGAATACGATTATGAATTTCTTAATCAAATACTCACAATTGTGCACGGTAACCTTACCTTAACATGGAATTCACTGTCTAGCAAGATATTTTGAGTCTTCAAGTCATGGTGCAGCAAAGGAGGAGTCAAATTGTGAAGAAAATTTACTCCTAATGCAATCTCATAAAGAATCCGAAACCTTATCGGCCATGCAATTTCTGGTGATGGGTTTTCCTAAAAATAATAATGCAATTACCACCAACAATATTACTGTCTTATAGTCATGCAAAATCAAATTTCATCCTCCCATGACCTTTTTGTTTTAGACAGAGAGGGGAAAAACTTTAATCTATGTCAGTTTTTTTTTCTTCAGCTGGTAAGATTTTTCTCTACTTTATGTGCCTGTGATACTCATGCAGGAAAAGGGTAAGAGAGCATAATCATTATGGGAGAGAGCAATAATGATTGAAATCCAATCAGGCTTTAACATTCCCCTTACCTATCCAAGATTAAATTTTGTCTGGAGTTTTGCTTTAGGTACATCTCAGATAATAATATCAGAAAAAGTAAGTTAAATTCTGTCTATACCCATTTTTTTGCTTTTGTCTTCTGACTAATAACTACACTTTGTGTAAAAGCAGCTGCTACAATGCCGTATATCTTTTGCAGTCCAGCAGCCTCTCCTTCCACATTGTTTTTAGACTACGTTAATGACATATGACTATGGTAGGGACATTAGATTGTGAGCTCCTTTGAGGGACAGATAGTGTCATGACTATGGACTTTGTACAGTGCTGTGTAATAAAATGGTGCTATATAACTACTGTGTAATAATAATAATACTCCTATGAGAAAAGTTTCCCCCCTCTCTATTAAGAACAGTTACAGTTGTGGTACTTTTGCCCTTTGTTACAGTTTCTAAGGTACATTCAGCACCATTTCCTAGTCAAACTGTCTTTCCAAGTGCTTTACGCCTACCTGTGTCCTTCATTTTTCAGTGCACTTTTCACCAGAATTCACTAACCATTGGAATGAATAATGACAAATGTAAGACATACCACAGAGAAACACAGAAGTGTGAATACAGCCCAATGCTTAACTTCAGTACAACAGTCATAAATCTATGGGATCATTAGTGGCAGACCAACAAATCATCTAACAATGTGCAGTATGATCATCCCATAAACTGTCCAGCACACTTATCAGAACTGAAACTCCGTAACTTCACACTTGGCTGAACATAGAGTATGCCTTGGAGGTAGTGTCAGCTCAATTTACCCTCCTACATCAATGTAACAAAATACAGACAACAAATTTATGCATCACACATAAAAAAAGTAAGCTATGACAATAGGGAATGCTGTAAGAGTGCTGTAAGAACGGTCTCACTCCTTCCCCCCTTTCTATCCTTTTTTTTATTTGTCTTGTCTGATTATTCTTACTGTCTTTTTCAATAAGTATATAAAATGTATCCTAAAGTTTGATAAAAAATCTGGATTATTGTCCCAAACTGGGTCTTCAACTGTTTATTTAAATCCCGGATCTTCAGGCCTACTACTCAGGCACTTGACTAAATAAGCATAAATAACGCTTTGACTCTGTGGACTTTCTTCCATAGCCTGAATCGATAGTTTCATGATGCTTTGTAATAGGCGGTGTCTGGTATGACTGTTTCCCTGTGTTTTATGTTGAATGTATTGTATGCACATTACTTCATGTTTTTTGTATTGTTTTGGTTGGTGATTGTTGATGGAAAAATGTTTCTCAATACCAATATATTGAAAAGAAAAATAGTTGTACTTACCTCATGTAATAGCTGGTTGAGTGATCCATTAGTCATATATTCTGTCACAATGCCAATATTTTCCTCCTCATAACAGATTCCCAGGATTGGCAGAATATAACTAAATCTAGCTTTGTGCAAAATTTCTGCTTCTTTAAAGATCTTGTTTCTTTCACTGCAAAACACAATAAAAATATAAAAAGTGCATTTTATTCTTATTTACAGATATTTAAAGCCATTCTGCATGATATTAACAAAGATTTGGGGTGATTGTCAGCAAATTACAGAAAAACAAAATGCTTTCAGATTATTATTATTGTTATTATTATTATTATTATTATTATTATTATTATTATTATTATTAATAATAAAAAAGGGGGAAACTTGCAAAAGATAAACTTGTTCCACTCTCCACTTTGGGATGACATTTGTCAAATGTGCTAAAGTGTCTACGGGACAGATTGTGAAGATAGATGACAAAACCTGATCAGAGTATAAACCATTCCCAACTTTATCCAAAAAAAAGTTTTGTTCTTGTATTTTTAATTTATGTGTGATGTATTTTATTATTGAATTGTCAAGAAGGCACTGCCTGTAGCAATCTATCTGATTCTAACTAGAGCATTCCCTAACAATGTAGGGGGTTTGTGATTTTATTAATAATCTGCAATTACTAGAAGAATTATTAGATTCAGAATCATCTAATGAAAGAATAATTCAAAGAATAGTTTTTGTCTGCTGGCTTATAAAATTACTGGTGAATTTTGCAAATATTTGATAGTCATTAGGTGAAAGTGATTGGAAATCTTGGCTTGTGCTGTATTACCAGATTCCAAGATTTCATGAAAATAAATCTCCAATGTAATGGTATAGCTGTTCAGATCTTCTAATATTATTATTATTATTATTATTATTATAATAATATTATTATTACAACCATTAAATCTTGTATCTGGAGATGGAAAAGCTGCTAAGATAACCTCATTTGTTATTTTTTTCTTTATGTGCTATGGTGGTTGCAGATTTGGCGATAACTATAATATTATTTTTCACTAATGCTGAAAGTCAGGTATGAATACCATCTATAGGACAATGAAGACTTGACTAGCAGTGTGCTTATACAGCATGGAGGAATGCCATTTAGTGGACCAATCAATACAGATAAGTAACATGCTTCCTTTATTAGCTTTCTATGGGGTAAGTTATACAACATGCATTTGTTTTAGTGCTTGTTTGCACATGATTGGATCATTGTGGGATCATGTAGGACCAATCACCAACAAGTATACTATGCTCCAAAGGGAGCAATTTGTTCTATCTGTTTAGCAATAAATTACTACTAGTGCTTAATCTTTAGCTATTTTATTACCACAATATAGCTATGTAATATTACTAGATAAATATTATGATGCAAGGCCCATTTCTGTTGATTTACATAAAAAGTAATGTAATGATCTATAACAAAAAAAGATTTGGGTGTTCCCCTTCAAAAACATGAGGAAATGGGCGAGAAAATACCATGTGATGCTTGAGAAATCAACATTAAAGACGTATGATGTTTTACTATAATTTCTTTGAAAGAAGATAACAATGTAACACCTATAGCTAGAAAACCAGTTGTGAGTCATTCAAAGTTGTCTATTTTTTTAATGTAAATTTTTATTAAAGGTTTTCAAGATATACAGAAAGAAAATACATATACATACAAAAGTATAACATGAACAGAATAAAGTGAATACATTTCAGGTATGGGCTTCATGCTGTGGAGTCAACAGTTACATACATCACAAAATAGGTTCAAAAGCATAACCCCGCCTTCGTTTGTGTAATATCCACATAGTTTGAATAAAATACACCAAATGCATAGCCCTGTGTGAAATCCACCAAAAGCTTGTAATACCCTTATGGAAAAATCAACAATTAATAAAAAGATAATAAAAAGGTAAAGGTAAATAGTAGAGAGGAATAAGGGAGAAAAAGAAGCAAGGGCCATGAATCTGATTTGGGAATCAAACAATACAACAACAACAAGGTTAAACCGTACATTAGTGAGCTAACATACAAGAATGGTAGAGGGAATGCAGGTGGTCAGTATTATATAACACCCAATGATACTGCTTAGTCAAAGTTGTCGATTTACCATCATCTTATAATATTTAATTCTAATAAACATTAAAATGCTTAGAACCATTTTAATATTGGACCTACTGAAATTGTACAGCTCTGACATTTTTTACCATTTTTCAGGACACCAAAAAACCTACCATACCTATACTCTTTTAGAGTTTGTCCAATTCAATGGCTTTGTATAAATTTATAGTCGATGTTTGTTATCCTTTGAGAGCTTTAACATTCTTTCACACTTTTTACAGAAGGATCCACAGACGTGTTGAGTGGACTTTAAGGTGACTAGACGTTACTTGCATTTGGTACAAACAGGATAAAAAACAACCCCCATGTGATTCCTGCAGCTCTTGTCATAAGTATATCTACAATTTCAATTTCCACTTATTGGTCCTTCAAAGCCCCAAAATAACTGTTGACCTTGCAAGCTAAGTCCACCTAAAGCAGCTTCCTTTTTTGGCAAAATGTGCTTTTGGGAGTAGCATGCTGGCTGCTTTATAACCATATGTGTTTTGTAACACAGCACCAACCAAAATATAGAGAGATATATTTCAGATTCCTGATCTGTAAAGGACCTTTTGACTCCTTTCTCCACCCCTGTACACTTTTACCCCTCCAATCTGTTTGCTAAATTTAGCAATGCTTGTTAAGTGGTGGCTATCAGACGTAAACAAGAAGAACGTTATCATAATTGTACATTTCCTGGCTTGGTGTTTCTCCCTTCGTATTGGCCTAACATAAGATACTGTAACATGACATGAACAGTCATGGAATAATCTGTTTATTGTGCCCAGAATTTATATGTTGCAAGATTGGCAAAGACATTAAATAAGTTCCAGTAAGATTTAATGTTGCATATATGAAAATATTATCCAGCACTGCCCTGCAGGCTGCAATGGAAATTTACCTGCATTAAATCATGACTTGAGAATCAAGTGAACAATATTTGTTTAAAGCCTGATTATTCATATCTAAACTAATATATTTATATATGTAAATGCAGGTTTTTCTAAACAGGTTCCGTTATTTTAGGTATATGATGCAATACAAATGAAATCCAACAGATGCAACAATGATAAACCAGTTTGTGGTTACTATTACTGACAGTGCTCAATGTAAGTGGCAGCCGAGCACCATGTATTGTGCAACCAATTCCATTGTTACCAATAATTACTCTTCCTGGAAGATTGTCTTGCTTTGAACTGATCACACAACATCAAAGCCACATTCGAAGTTACACTCATTATTTGGGATAAAAATCTATAATTCTTTATAGATTCATATGTATATGAGTCTATAAACACACATATGTATAATAATACATATACCTATTGTAGAAGGAAACATTCATGTCAAACTCAGAAAATATTTGAAATCATGAATTAAAGGACCTGGAAAGGGCCGTGCCTAATTGAGGTACTGCAGATATGTGTCATTTAATTTGGGATCTAGGCCTGGAGTGTCCTGGAAGGAATGGGTGGGCCAGACACTCATTTTTCCAGGCCAGAAATTGAGGATAGCCTGGAAGCACCTGGCTAAGCTAATCCAAAATGGTATAGGTTAAAGAGTAGAAAAATGCTATTCTTTATTTTTAAAGTTGGGAATAATAAGGACTAAATTTTGCAACTTTTTTGTCAAAAAGGGAGTACATTTATGTTTGTTATACAGCCAGCATAGTAAAATATTATAAACTGTTACTAGTTACAGGGAGAGCTAACCATTGACTAGTGTGCTATAATGCCACTGAGCATGAGTATTATGGATGGTAACAACCACCCATGTAAGCTACCTGTACCTAGTAACCATTTGATATATAGCCTAGTTACCATCCTTAATAATTACATTTACTGGTTGTATGGTAAACATAGATGTACTTCCTTCACAAGGCAACTTTATCCCATGCTACAATACAAATACATAATGTTAAAATGTAACATTACTGTTTATAGCACATAACAGCACATAATCATTTACAAATACTTTCATATGAGATTCACCAACATTTACAATTGCCTAACAATGGAACAAGGTGAGCAAAATGATTGGTACATTTTACTTCAGCTTGAAAGTGATCTGAAATAAAACATGTGCTCATGTGCCAAAACAACTTGACAATACACTATCTCAATGTTTGTCAACCTTATTACTTGAGAGAACCCTTAAAAAATTACTAAATTTATGGCTCACAGTACATTGGTGTGCTGGCCAGTGGGAAAAATGTCACCTTTACAGATAACCAAAAACATCATTGTTGCCAGTTAAACTGACGTGAGAAGCATAAACTACTCATTGCTCAAGAAACCCCTAGCAACCTCTGGAGGAACCCTGACTGAGAAACCCTGCACTATCTGCACTACTCCCTTTAAATCGTAACATGATCAATACCCATTCTTTTTAATGAATGGGGCAAAAAGAGTGTCAGGAGAAAAAGGGAAATGGTCAGATAAATGTGACCGATAATGTGACTGTGCTGTACTCCAATCACATGAAGAAGTAGTATTTTAAGAACACCTTGAATGCCAAAATTGCATCAAAAGACAGTATATGCTCTGAAGCATGGCTAAAGGCCTAACGTGCCTGGTTCTATTATCTGCTTACCTGTTACAGACCCAGTTTGTCTTTGGAATTGCTTCTACTTACCCTACCTGTTGCTGTGCCGGTTTCCCTCCTGGACTTGCACTCTATTCTGCCTAATAGTTGCTGAACCAGCCTGTCTTGAACTTGCTTCTATGCTGACTCAGCTAGTTCCTGAATATGGCTTACTTCTGTTTATTCACTGCTGGGACCTCGGTCTGATTACTGACTCGTCCTGAAGCCCTGACTACTGTATGAGCCTGATTTATTAAAGCACTCCAAGACTCGAGAGGATACACTTTCATCAGTGAAGCTGGGTGATCCAGCAAACCTGGAATGGTTTTCTTCAAAGTCATTTGCTATTTGCTAGCATATGTTTTGAATCCTTGACCCAATCCATTCCAGGTTTGCTGGATCACCCAGCTTCACTGATGAAATTGCATCCTCTCCACCCTTGGAGAGCCTAATTAAATCTGGCCCAATGTCTCTATAGTTGGCAAGCTCCACTTTACCTTAGACAAAATTACTAGTTATTTATGTAGTGACTTCTTCTGAAACTCTGCTTATTATTGACATCCTACAATCTGTCCCTGTCAATGACCAAGTCATCTCCAGAGCCTCACACAATGGACATTCGCCACCTATGCCACTCTGCGTCCTTTCATTCCATGTCTGTTAATCCAGGACCAGAGATATAGGACGCCCTCTCTTTGGTCTCCAACTAGGCACATGATACTGACAGACACCAAGGCTCCACCATAAATGACATTCACACTTCTGTGTCTATGGTGAGCAGAGAGTCGCTTCATCAGTTGTCTATCACCAATGGAGATTTTTCTCAATATCTCCTATTCTACTTTTCTTTTTGAGCAGGAAAAAAGATAAACACCCCCCCCCCCCTTTCAAAAAAAAAAAAAAATACGGACAACGGTAAAAACCTGGGTAAACTAGGATAAAGCTCCAAAAACAGAATGTATAAAGCTCATATTAACATGTTTCAAACTTAGGTACCATAAACAGCTAATGTGTTTTAGGGGTTTAAAAGGGCCTCCTTGTCAGGGCTTGATACAGTTTACTGGACTGATTAAACTAAAGCGATCCTGAGATGTAATAAGCATGATTGTTATAGATGTTACTAGATTGTAAGCTCTTTGGGGCAGGGTCCTCTCCTCCTGCTTCACTGTCTGTATTTGTCTGTCATTTGCAACCCCTATTTAATGTACAGCACTGCGTAATATCTTGGCGCTATAAAAATCCTGTTTAATATTAAAATTAATATTATTATTAATAATAATAATAATAATAATAATAATAATAATAATGCTAGATAAACTGGCAAAAAATTGTTCATCACAAAATTACTTTTACTGGTACTTGGACTTAACTTCACCTCTTAGTACAGTTTGTGCTTGGAACCACAATAAAAAATAATTACAAATAATTTAGTGATAACCTAAACTTCTGTAAATCTCCTACCAATGTTTCTACTATAAATATTCTGCTAAACAAGATGTCTCAATTTTATATAGGAAGCAAGTTTAAACTATACAAATGTATATCATGTCACACCCACCTTTCCATCAGATGGCGCTCTTTTGGGAAGAACTTTAACGCTACCGGTATTCTCCAATTAGAATGCAGGGCCTTGTAAACAGTTCCATAAGCCCCCTTGTTAATAAATGTTAGATCCGTAAGTTTGGTGTAGGGGATGAGTTGAAGGTTGCTGCTGATATTGGCAGTCTCTTGGTACAAGTTGTCCCTTTGGTAACGCCCAGGAGAGCAGCACCCAGACTCCTGACTACTAGAACCACTGCTCATTTTGTTGGTTGACTCTCTTATCCCAAGAATGGAGAATTGTGATAATCCAGTGTGTTAAAACAGTCTAACCCTGGTTGTGATAAAAAATATTTCCTCCAGGAAGAAGTAAAAGTCACACTGCCTCCTCCCTCTCCAGCCCTCTGCACAATCCCGTCATTAGCTGGTGAAACTGAAAGAAGAAAAAGCAGACATCCAGAAGTTCCTGTTTTACCACCCACTTGTCACTGATCTCACATGTGAACGATAAAGAACAAGACTAATAATAAAAGAAAATAAGTTCTGTTAGGGATTAATATGTTCGGTTAATTTGCTGCAGTTAGTAAACGATGATAAAAGAGCAAACAAGCGTTCTGAGCTTCATGTTGTTGCAAGGTAGCGTTAACCTTACATTCCTTCAGGAAATGTACAAAGTTTTATGTGAGCAGTGATGTAACCGGCTCTTCAGGTATTCCCCACCACGGCTCTGCTGCAGAATTTTTCATGTACGTAAGGTCACAGTTTTCTTTTTGACAAGGGCAAAACTATAAAATTTCCCACATTAAGCAAGTTTGGTAAATTAGCTTGAGAAAGTTTGTGAGCTTTGTCTGGTTTTTATTGACCAGGACTTGTCACACTAGTAGCACTTACTGGTCATTCAAGATCTTCTTTTATTAATTTTTATTAAAGCAGAATAAAAAGATAGTAACTAGGCCTCCTCCTGTCCATGCTGCTCGGAGCAGTTCTGATGAAAAGAAATGGTCTTTTCAGAAACCCAAACTGTCAGGAGTGTTGATTTTCTGGTGCCCGATGTGTTGTTTCTAGATAGGGTGGCTATTTTTTCTGGAAATAAAACCAGAGTTATGGTCTTTTTTTGTGGATACCATTGGCAACAAGCCATGCTGATTAAATACTGGCCTGGTGGCAACCCTACCGTCAGGTGACCCCCCATGTCAATTCTGTGCCCAGGAGGGGCCACTGCAGAAACCAGGAAATCAACATTCTTCAAGTAACTTTAGGGGATGAGTCCTCTTTATTGGGTAGCACCCCTACCTTAATTTGATCCCTATGTGAATATTGTGCCCTGTACTCATATATGGACCCAGATAATCCACTGCAGGAACCAGGAAATCAACACTCATGAAGTGATATTGGGGATGAGTTCTTTTTATCAGAGCAGTGTTCGGCAGCAGGCAAGGTAAGTATTGAATATTCCTATTTATAGATACATATTTGTTTATATAATTTTTATTAAACTGTAGGAACAACTCACAGCTTTAGGGCCAGGGAAGTGGTGAAAGTAGTTCCTTTTGGGTGCCAGATGTGTTCCTGAGCTTATACTGCTACTTCACATGTACCACAAAAGAGGAACTGTGCCACCCTGATGACATCATGATAAAAGTTTGTTATAGTTTAGTGCAAAATGACAGGGTTTAGATTCTCCCTTCTGACATTAAACCCCAATAGGAGTTTTATCACAGAGGTTTATTGATTCATTACCTCCCTCCGCACTATTAAACACAAAGAACAAGCATAAAGTAATGTTTCATCTACTTGACCCGGGGGACCTCAGAGGTTTCATTCTTCTGAGAACACCCAGCTGCTAAGCCCCCTTTAAACCCATCTCCTTCAATTTACCCCAAGCCCCCACACCATCTTCAAAACACACACAATGTTTGCAGTTTAATAGTCTTGAAACCTTATAACAGGAATATTTAATATAATTAACATATATTCACTAACCAATTCTTGTGCATCAAAATTCTCATTGTTCCTATCCGCATTTCACAAAATGAATACCAGACATCTGCAACCCCTTACCAACATTACCACTCGTGGATAATTACCTCTTATACTGCTACATCAGAAACAACGCACCTAAGCGGTACCCCGCAGTCACAAGAATAAACCCTCCAGAACTGCCCTGAAGGACCTCTCAACCACCAACCCCGTAATTGATTCCCAAAACCCACAATCCACTAACCTTATACCCTAGAGCAAAAGGGGCGTAAAGAATTATTCTCTCCACAGCTTCTCCTCACCAATAGTCACCTGCTTACCTGCAGGAACATTATAGGTGTCAGCAGGGACTAAACTCCCCTCCTTGTTCATTCTACACTATCCCTCTGCCATGTTTGTGCCCAGTTTTTTTCAGGCTTTAGGGCATTTGCTGTAAGGATGTCTTAAACCATAGCATAGATTACATCTAATTTTCATACAGTTCTTTGCTAAATTCTGGCATAATGAGAACAAGTAGAAATTGTAAGGCCTCTCTGATGAACAATTGATGAACAATAGTACTATTACTAGGAGAGAATGCATGTGGGTATATGGAGAGATGTACATAAAGAATGCTATAAAGATTACTTCTTGATAGCATAATACTTCTATGATTACTTCTTTGCAGTGATGGACTTCATACATTCTGTGTACTGTTTATTAGTTTAAATATATACATAAAAAGAAGAGAGACGGGGGTTTCAAGTGGCAAGCCAAATATATTGTGAAGCAAAGCATACAGATTAGGAATATTGGTACATCCAAATATACACATTATTGATAGAGAGGTCAGACTCTTGGGAGTCATCATGGGATATATGACTGTTTGCTATACAATGATTTCCCTGTATATTCCAAAGAAAAAAGAGAAATGTAGAGTCTCACCAACTGGCTTCTTCATGTTTTTTTTTTTAGACTATTTGTTTATCAATAATAAAGATACATTGCTTAGGTAAATCCAAATGGACCTGAATGTCTTATCCAGGGACCAAAGAATATCATTGATGCTTATTAGTTGCTACAGGCAAAATCATCTTTAGTGGGTAGGCTACATAGACACATACATATGTGCTATTTTGTCATATAGAATAGGGGTACCCAACCCCTGGTGCGGCCATCTGACAGGTGGACTGCGAGAGCACCCTGCTTGGGGGGGGGGCGCACCGGCTAGAGCTGCGGATCACGTCCCCCATGTACGCACTGCAGGTTTAGGGCGGTAAGCGGGTTATGTCAGTGCACAGGCTCAAACCTGCGATGGGAGAGTGGGCGGGTTCTGGCAATATGACGTCACTCAGGGGAAAATGTCTTCCTCTTTGAGTGACACAGGACTCCAGGAATCCATAGATTTAGTGGTCTGCGAGCTCCCAAAGGTTGGGGATCACTGATATAGAAGACATACCAGTACAACATAATATATAGAAATTATATAGTAATTCACATATTCTGTATGCTACATACAAGAATATAAAATGTGACTTTCCTTAAAAGAAAAAAAGGTAAAAAAAAACAGCTAAATTTAGTACTGTAAGTAGAATTCTCAAGCAATGAAACCTTCGGCTATTTCTTACTATATTTGATAGGATAGGAGGAAGAATGGGTTGCAGATGCATGATTATCTGCTAATCAGCCTTCTAGAATACCAGTTCTTATGAACATTTTCATTAGTTCATTCATCATTTCTGAATTCTATTTATGAGCACTATTATAATGTGCTAAGAACATTCACAGCCAGGATCACCTTGTCCAGCATATGTTCTGACCCAGCATATCTGCACTCTATATATCCATGAGCAATCTGCAAAATATACTTGTTGTTTATTTCATATGTTAGTATGTAATAAGTAATATGTACATTTAAAAGACAAATAAACTCAAGAACAAAAATGTGTATATATTGCAGCTTCCTAGTCCCTACATATTTGGCTATACCTATTTTCACTTAATGTGGCAATTATGAAAGTCTGAATTTGCACGTCTCTCTCTGTATTAGTAGGAGGGGAATTGTTGATTATATCGGAACTCTAAATAGCATTTCTGGTGTGAAATCTTACCACTTTTCAGTTGCTGCAACTGCTAAATACTTCTTTTGCGGCATAGCACTCCCACTTTTGTTCTGGGAAAGGGGGGAGGGGCTGGAATACTGGACTCCTACAAAAAAATTGTCCCAACACCGTAATTTCCTCTCTTTGACACTGGAGCTATTCCCTTACTTCTAATAGAATGGAACACCAATATAGTCTGCCATAGTCTGTCCTTATTTATATGTTGCCTTTTCCTTTCTTCTTCTAGTAAAATGCTATCTACTTGGCAACAAATGTCTGAAAATGGCAAAATGACCAAAACAGAAATGAATGTGCATCATTTTATCTAATAAAGCTGTTTTCTATTTAATATTACAAAAGATAGACAATTAAACATATATATACATACATGTAATTCAATCTCATCATATCATAAAATATAATAGTATGCTGTATTATGCTTTCAACATTTTGTACTTCTATGGGTATATAAAATGCTAATGTTTAAGACAAAACACAAACCAATATAATTATGTAGTTTATGTGTAGTGATTCCTTACCCTTCATGTCTATGTCTGAAAGATAAACTAGGACATATAGGCCTATAATAATGTTTCTGGTATTGAAAGCTTTATATTCATAGAGAAACCTTTTCCTGTAGGCACTGGTATATGGCATTCTGTATTCTCTACCTGCAGGGCTGTCACATTCTAAAACCAGCAGAGCCGTACTGAGATACAAAGATTATAAATCATTCAGCTAGCAGACTGCAGATCACAATGGTTTTGATGCACAGTGAGGACAATAAGGCAACTATGCAAAATTCAGCAGAATGAATTCATTTATGTAACCTCCCTCTCGCTGACATTCTTGTATGCTTTACGGCGGCAGCGGCACTGACCTGAAAAGTGGTGGTTGGATGTTTGGATTCCATCTTGAATTTAGGCTTAGACCTTGAATTGGATCTCAAAATTTTAGACATTTAAGCCTATTTCCAAGTTTCAGATATCCCATGCATATAACTGGTAATAACAGGCATTGCTTAGGCTAAGCCAATCCAGTTGGCAAAGCATGACAACTGTCAAAAAGAAAACAAAAAAAAAAAAACTACACCTTTAATGTCATTGACAGGTAGACCCTGACCCCTGCACCCACTCTTATAAGGATCTTATTCTCAAACTTTAACCAGGGCCCCCAGTTATCCGCCCCCTCATCACGGGGAGCGTAAAAGGGTAAAACCATGCCTAGAAACAACCACACAATAGAGAAAATAACTTTGTAATAGCAGTTTAGAAAATAGTAAAATTTTACCTTTGCATGGTCCAACGACGTCCAATCAAGATCCTACAAAGATCTATCCAGTGCCAGCTTGACAATGACAGGAGCTCTGCCAGCTGCTAAATAATTGGGCAATGTCCTGCATCGTTTACATGTGTTTAGCCAATCCAGCTAGTTTTTTATATATTTATTCACTCAGCCAATATAGCCAGAAATGTTGACAGCTGTGATAACGTGCTCCAAATTTTTTTTTTAAATAATAATTGTAATTCAGAAATTTATATCTCTATCCATTCAGAGCAGAATCATATCCGTCAGAAACGACCCAAGCAGCTGCCAAGCACAGAGCCTCCATTGCAAGTTTTAGGATGGAGAGCGGTGGGTGATCACCAAACATCCACTCGCTGATCTCTCCTGTTAAGCATAAACCAGAAAATGTTCAGCTCTGGTCACTTCTGGGTTTACAAATGTCAATCACAGCCAGTGCTGCCCAGGGAAGAAGCTGGGCACAGGTCTAGTGAATGCTTGATGTCACCTTAATGCAAACTCATTATCTGCTCTATGATATCATATAGGGACAATGCAGCTTCTTTATTTATTTATTTATTTATTTAGCAATAAACTTGCTTCAAATTAACAAAAAAAAATATTAAAATAAAAAACAACCCTAATTATTTTAAAAGCTACTCACCCCACATTCACAAAACCATAAATGCCTGTGTTGGGGTGCATGCATGCCCGGAGAGAACGCTATGGCAGGGTGACTTTTGAGAGAGTTTAGGGCTAAATTCAAAATACAATGTCATAAAATTCCATTTTATAGTAAAAAAAAGTAATTTAACAGTTTGGCTCTGAATAATTTGCAAAAGTTTGGAAAAAACTCCTAACCACAAGTAGCATTTGGTAATTTGATAATGATACAATTGTGGAAAAATTTTACACCTGTCTTCCTTATTTAGGGGATCTAATTTTTTATATATACGGTCCGCATTTAAAACGTAGATAAAACAGGGAGCCGAAATGACGCTAAAATCGTAAATTGTAATGTAGATCACTGTATCTATAAGAAGCAAAACTTGAAAATAAATCCAGATTATGTTAGTCCAGCCTGCTACTTAATCTGCTGTTTTGCTGCCACCTGCTGGAGTTTCTGCACACTGCATTGCATAGAAGGTGAATGTGGATTTTACATTTACTAATTCAAGTGTATCAACTTAAACCCCAAAATAAAAATATAATATTATATAACATTTTAGGTTATCAGTCCTCAATAGTGCTTCTACAAATTATTTTAAAGACTGTTAGCCTGTGTAAAACCATGACTCCAACAATAGACCCATCTTTTGAAACTTGCCTACCTGTTTTATCTCTTAAAACCCTCACTACTCACCCCACCATTCCATATCTCCCCTCCTATTGTATTCTGCTTCCCCACCTCCTAGATTGTAAACTTTTCCTAGCAGGTTCCTCCTCCTGTGTCACTGTCTGTACCTGTCTATCATTTGCAACCCCTATTTAATGTACAGCACTGCATAATATGTTGCCATTAAAATGCCTGGCAGAATTTATTGCATTTTTATTTCTATGTTAAGATCCACTTAGTTCAGGGAGCCACCTTCAGCTAATTGCATGTGAATAGAGATGCATGGCTCACAAAAACTCCGACTTGCATTGAATCCAGTTGGAATGATCAACAAATTTGACCAGGTTCCAGAATAAGTATTTTTGGTGAGCCAAACTATACCTGTCAATGACTAAGCAGGAGTTTTTCTATTAGTGAAAGACTTCTGAGCAGGCTGTTTTTCAAACTGAGTTTACACTTATTTTATTTATGGCACATGAGTTAAGGGACAACATCTGTTTAACAATATTATTAAACAGGACTTATATAGTGCCAACAAATTACGCAGTGCTTTACATGAAATAGGGGTTGCAAATGACAGACCAATACAGACAGTGACACAGGAGGAGGAGAGGAGCCTGCCCCGAAGAGCTTACAATCAAGCCATTACCTGTCTGCTTGCTTGGAAAGAATCTGCTATGCATGCATCTCCCTTTTTCTGCTTTATTTATTCTGCTGATCTGTGCTATGTAAACTTTTTCTGCTGCATCTTAAAAATTCCCCAACCAAATTATACATAAGCCACTACACTATTATTAGCAAAGGCATGCCTTTATCAAGATGGCCACCCCAATACAAAAGCACAGTTACCAGATCCTTGCTCTGCAACTTTTTAGGTACAACTTCCAGAGTTCTGATCCTCTTTAAAAAAAGCCCTTTAAACTCAAATCTGGTAAAATCCAAAGGTCCTTAATGCAAAATAATTTTGGCTCCTCAAGTCTGGGGCAGCAAAAAAGTTTTTTCACTGTTTGTTTAACTGCCTTTTATGCTTAAAGCTACTAATAATTAAACCTGTTAACTTTTTTTTAGAAACCCACTAGAGACCCAAGTAGCAGATAGAGAAGAAAAGTGTGTGTAAAGAAAGAAAAAGTCTTCTTTATTTATTAAAAAACAGTACAGAGCTGGTAAACTGAGTAGAAGCAGGTATCTCCTATTGTGTGTTACTTCTCCCACCTCCTAGATTGTAAGCTCTTTGGTACAGAGTCTTCTCCTCCTGAGCCACTGTCTGTATCTGTCTGTCATTTGCAACCCCTATTTATTTTACAAAGCTGCATAATATGTTGGCGCTAAATAAAACCTGTTTATTATTTTTAATAATAAAAATAATAATAATAATAATAATATTAATATTGTTATTAATAATAAAAATAATAATATTGATGGTTCTATTCATATAAATTGCCATTGAACTTATATTTTAAGCTTTGCTTTATATGCCCCAGAACATACTCATCTTCTATTGATATTTTTGTTTACTCCACAGAAACATATTTCATATTTCAATACCTATTGTGACATTTATATACTTTCTGAGCAATGTGGCATACAATTTGGTTCTGAATGTGGCACACCTGTCCCTATCTACATAGCAGATTTGGTTACACTTCAGTGAATTATATTTATGATATATATGGTTCCATTTTATGATACTATTTGATGTTATTTATGTAGAATTATTTATTAGTATTTTTCCCCAATATATAAACATAAAAAATCTGTAAAACCATAACTTTGCTTCTGTTCTCTGGACTCTCTGTGGCATCTAGAGGAGACCTAAATGCATCCTACACAGATTTACTCCAGCACTCCCGCCATACATACTGTAATAAAAAATAACAGCAATAAACTCAATAAAAATATATTAAAAAAAAAAAACAGCAATAGATTTATGTTCACATTACATAACTGCCTTTTCTTCTAGTGGTATATAATGTTCAGTTTTTTTTTCCTCCAGCACTCCACTAGATAGATAAATGCAAAGAAATAAAAGCGTTAGAAATGAAAAGGGAATCAGTTCTACTTATAAAAGCCATGGAACAGCAGTAATATGGACGAGGAAAGAAAAATCAAGGTACTGCAGTTACAGTAATTGTTAAATTATCAACATGAAGCAATAAAAAAGTATTCAAAAAGTATTTGGTGCATTAATGTTGAGCTATTTGAAAGTAAAATGCTTGAATAAATAATAGTAATAATAAAACTTCCCAAGCCCTGAGTATGGTTAGCAAGGTGGAATATATATATATCTTGTTCTTCTCTTCTGAGATCTTCCCTGTACTCCCCCGCCTTACACCAGTGTTCATGTTCATTGACCACATTCATTTTTATTTGAAGGTTCATATTCCGCTAGATGACCGGTGCAACCATAGTAGCATTTTTGTCTGTCACTTGGAAAAACTGTTACCAAAATCTCTCTGTACCTTTTTCTTTCTTAAGTGGTCTCCTTTCTGGTCTGATGTAAAACATCTTTGAAAAAAAAAACCTACAAAATTGTTATTTTGCACTGATGCTTTTATCTAATCTTTAGATTATTGCTTTATCATTTTGAAAAGACATTTGAACAAAAAAGCAGTGCATAAATAACATGTGGGGTTAACTAATCATTTTTATGTATAATTTTTCATATATGATGGGGGGTGCAGCAGGGCTGTGCTATCTACTGCCTGTGATGCCATTTTATTGCTGTCAATGAAAAGATCAGAGCTGGATGATGACTATTGAATAATAACTTTTGGTTGTATCTGCAGGTGCAAAATGCAGGACAACAGAACAATATAGAAGGATAAGGCATGAGGTATTGGAATTATAAGGGAACTAATGTTAATATATTCATCTTTCTTGCTGCATATAATGGGACATGATCTGCAACACAACTGCATGTCAATCTACCAATCAGAGCAATGTTACTTAAGGTTGAAAACTGAGCATTGGAATGCGTAATAATGATAGTTCAGTAATACAATAACTTTTCCCTTATTTTTGTTCCTCTTCTGGATAATTCTGGCTACATTCATTCGGAGAACAGCAGGGGGAGGGAGTACCAGGAATATTAAGAGGACCCCTGAAGCAGCGGTTGCCAACTGGTGGTCCGCGAGAAGATTTTGTTGGTCCGCGGCTCTGGCCGGTTCACCCCCGAGTGGGGTCAAGAGAAGAAGCCATGCGAATCCCAGGCTCAGGGAAGTGGGCGGGCTGTGTTTCACAACACAACCTGCCCTCTCTCCCATCCCAGGCTCAGATCTGCAATGGCAGAGTGGGTGGGGTATGGCGTTATGATGTCACTATGGGGGAGATTCCTCCCCTTTGATTGACAACCGGCATGAGCTGGTAATTTTTAGTGGTCCGCTGGACCAAAAAGATTGGTGACTGCTGTCCTAAAGGGTTCTTTAAAGTTTAGTTAACATGGAATTATCACCCCTTCTCTTGTCTGGTGGTCTGTACAGATGATTTACAAACAAATTATAGAACTGTCTGTGTCTAGAACTAGTTTTTTTTGGGAAAAAAAATCTCAAAAGGTATAGCTTGTACATTCAAGTATGCCAAGGGTGCATGGTGTCCAAATACAGCCCTGCATGTGATCTTATTTCCCCAATAATCTAGCCCAGTGTTTCTTAACCAGGGTTCCTCCAGAGGTTGCTGGGGTTCCTCAAGCAATGAGAATTTTGTGCTCCTCCAGTCTAGGTGACACCAATGGGAAGCAATGTGAGAGGCATTCGTTCTGCTGATCACCACACTAATATACTGCGAGTTGTGGATATAGTAAAAATAGGATGGAACCTGTAAGTCATTTTGAGGCTTACCCTATGTTGAAAAGGTTGAGAAAAGCTGCTGTAGCCTAATAAAGAAGCAAAGAAGTTGACAAATCAATTTGAATCACAATACTTAACATGATGTACAGACATAACTTTCTCATGTTGAATAAGTAATTATTTGATATACTTTGCTAACATCTGGTATCCTATAAAAATAATTTCATATAAAATCTAAAGAGGGGACTGTTTGCAAAACAGGTGAGAGTATAGGTGAAAAAAAAAACAAAAAAAAAAAACAAAATTTATGTCACTTAGCCCATTTATAATTTAAATTTGATAGAAATGATGGTGTGGTTTTATGTATTTGTCAAGTCCAGAATATTAGATACATATTTTTAGAAATTAGATAAGAGGAATTCCGGTGAAAATCAGACTGTATGCTAAAACACTGTGAACATTGTACTTCATATAAGATTTGCTTCTAATTTCTTCCCACTAAATGTTTGTGAATCTATCACAGTTTTCTAAATATGCCCTTTTATAACCATAAAGTAGCAGGAAACAGGCGAAATTGTTGTGGACTGGACCCTTTCACCAGCTTTCATTGTTATTGGACATACCTTGTACACATATATTTATAGACAGAATAAATGGCCAAAAATGCCCATGTGCAACAAACGTGTCACAAATTGGGCATGAATACAATTGCGTTACAGAATATGTAAACCAAATCACTACATTGCCTTTTTAAAATATAGCACACATAAGACAAATTACACTTCCAATCTAATAAAATGATCAGATTGCCAGGGAATATGATAATACATCAAAACCAGACTGATCATGAGCAACAGATTCCTTGGTCCTTGATGAGACATGCAAAGATCAAACATATGAGTAAACATTGATCGAGAAAATATAAATGATTGAGCAAAACTGACTTTTAGAGCATCAACATATTACGCAGCGCTGTGCATTAAATAGGGGTTGGAAATGACAGACAGATACAGACAGTGACACAGGAGGAGGAGAGGACCCTCCCCCGAAGAACTTACAATCTAAGAAGTGGGGGAAGTAACACACAATAGGAGGGGAGATATGGAATGGTGGAAAGTAGTGAGGGTTTAAGAGACAGAAAGAGACAGTTGAGTGCTCTTTTAAATGAGCAGAGGTAGGAGCAAGCTGAATAGGATGAGGATTTACAGAGAATTGAGGCAGAGCTAGAAAATTCTTGGAGCTGTGCGTGTGATGAGGTTATGAGTGAGGAAGTCATTAGTAGGTCATTGGAGGAGCGAAAAGAGCGGCTAGAGGAGTATTTTTCTACCAGGTCAGAAAGGTAAGTGGGACAAGAACTGTGGAGGGATTTGAAGGCAAAGCACAGGAGATGAATTTGATTCTAAGGTGAAATGGAAGCCATTGAAGAGAACTAACTACAAAGAGATGCAGCAGAAGAGGAGTGGTAGGAAGGATGGATGAGTCTGGCTGCAGCATTCATAATAGATTGTAGAGGGGAAAGACGGGTTAGTGGAATACCAGAGAGGAGGATGATGCCCATCTTTTGGTACAGTCACCATATTCCATCCTTGAAGGGTATGGTACTGTAAAGTGAATGTCGTGTTTTGGCACTGATGACCAATCAGTAACTCTATCGGCCTGGTTAGTCCAAGGCAAAACTGACATTGGGTCTGGTTGTGTGTAATAGGATTATGCTTTACCATTCAATGTAAAACTTTTTTTAAATTCTTCCATTAAGGTTCATGAGACACAACAAATGATAAAAAGCAAGTATTGTATTATTGTTTTTTGAAGTGGAAGCTGTTAATGATGCTTAGTACTTTAGCAAATTCAGTTTCATTTATTCAGCGCATACATCTTTTTAAATATGTAAATCCAGTGGCACAATATTATGGATTCCCCATGCCCTTCCTTATAGGCTCCATCTTTCACAGTAATAATCAAACATTAATGTCCAAATGAGTGTTTTGCTAGCAGTGTTCTGTTTTTTCTCATTCATTTCTCTATCCGTATAATTTATTAATTACCCTTTCCATCTCTATGACTTCCACTCCACTTCCTGCTGACGATGTTGAGTATCCAAGCAGCTTCAGTGTGAAGAATGACCGCGCACATATTAATGAATCTTGGCATAAACGCAGACAATCGTGCTTTAATTAGCGGAATGACAACTCATTTAGGAAAGTGCTGAACACATGTACTTTACAAGATTCATGGCGCCCTAAAGGCTCCATTCTTATTTGTTCTTTGTTCATTTTCTCTTTTCTAAACACACTTAGAGGATAAAGCTCCTTTGGCTTCTTTATCGGCTACAGCATATATTGGACAAGATGTGACAGTTGCCAGGAAAGTCTGCAGAATTTTGATGATACCCAGAACGTTTCTCTTATAAAATCAGAGCAAGGATGAACAATAAAAGTAATTTATGAAAGGGTTAGTGATTTGCATTAGCTTAGATCTCATTTGTTTCTTTATTTGCTTTGACGTACATGCTTTTAGATTTCTATGCATTGCTAGCCAACAGTAAACTTTGTGTACACCTTTTGATTTCTTCGGGGAGCTGGAACCATTTGTTGGGTTTATTTCCTGTGCCAGCATTGTTAATCTGAGAAAATTGTAAAGTCAATGAAGCTCTTGCTATCACTAAAATTAACTTTTTAAGGGTCTCTAGTCAAGATGTTTGGTGGCAAATTGAGCTGCATCCTACAGAGAAATCATGGTGTCTTTTATTGTATACTATTGCAGCTTGCGAGACAGTGTAATCTTTTCTGGTAATTCCTAGTAGCTTGGTTGCTACATTTAAAGCAGAACTCCAGTATGTCACCCCCTTCCCTTCCCTGAAACCCCCTGAATGTTATTTAAACTGGAGAAGATGCAGTAGCAAGGACCAGGAGTGGCAAATTTGCAATGAACAACTGTGGAAAGGAGGTGAGTATTGCAGCAAAAGCTGTTTTTTCCAATTGGGAAGTTCAATTTTTAAATAAATATAAAAAACTTGTTCTGCTTTAAAATAAACCTGTCACACTGGTCATTTAAAAAGTGAACTTTTACTTTAGTGTACCAATTACATGGGTGTGCCCCATTACATTTGTGGTTAATGAAGAAGTTCCCACATATAATGGGGAGGGGTGAAATTGCTCCCCCTTCTATTGGTGACAGTGGAGTTTTACCCCTTACATTGTTGGTCAAATAAAGCTGTCACCCTTTATTAGTAGTCAAAAAAGGGATACCCCCTTATATTGGTGGTTGGTGGAAGGCTGCCCCTTTTCTTGGTGATCATTGAGCCAGTGTCCCCTTACATTATTAGGGGATTAGGACGTGTCTCCCACCATCTAGCTGTCATTACATCTGTCAATGTCATTGCGGAAATACATTATGTAGCTCTGCAGACTTCGTACATTTTTTGAAGCACTAGAAATCTAAAAATAAATGCAGAGTGAGAAGAGGTGGCTTGTAAGACAAGGGGTAGGGGTGTAAAATTTGTGTATATTATAGTTAATGAAATCAAAACATTAATATAATTTTTTACAAACATTACCTTAACAGTAATTCATTTAACTTTTGCAGTGATTTTAGGCAAATAATGTGGCTTTTGCAGCGACACTATTTTTGGGGGTGGTGGGAGATTTAGAAAGCTCCTTGTAAGGGCTCAATGAACCCCAATTATTCCTATGGACCCACCACCCAATTTTTTTTTTTAATGCAGGCAAGATATAAGAAAAAAGTTGATTAATATCTTGCTTACTTACATGGGATAGTCAACGGTGTAGGCTCAGCCTGTTCTAAAAAAGAAGTGAATAGCAAAGGAGGCCCACTGACAAACCTTTTTAATGAACTTGATATCTGATGTGCTAGGTCACCTTAATCCGTGGTGACTGAGAAAGAAAAAATACTCATTACTGATAATTATTGTCTCTTTTTTATGTGTGATTTAGGTAACGATAAGTAGACCATATCATTTTCTCTTGCTCCAACCTAGTTTTTTCATGTTTTATATATATGCATTTCATTTGTTACTATAAAGTTTAAAACTTAGAAACGTGTCCATGTTTATAGTCGTAATTACATATATATATATATATATAGCAGCAGCCATATTGTTTCATTACATATACATGGAAATGTGAATCCTGCTTGGGAGTTCAGCATAATGGAAATATTTTAATAAATTTTAATTATAATATTTTAAATTTTTTTGTGCACTTGATTCCATGGATGAAGACAGTAGGGTTTCACCTAACTTTGGCTAAGCTAAGTAAATTTTAGTCTTGAGTGACTTTGTTTAGTGAACAGCCTAAAATTCTTCCGTAACGCAACCCTGTATGTGCCTAACGTGTCTTAGGCACGTGTCTTATATAGATATAGAACAAATTAGTAAATTCTACATTTCAGTCTGCTTTTTTACAAATTAATTACAAGCTGGTTAGGTCTAAATCTATCTGTCCCATATACAGGCACTTTAACATAATACCTGCAGTGCGTTGCAATAAATATTCTATCTAATCCATCTACATGCAGTACAGTATAAAACATTTTGCAAAGTCAGATATTTTCCTAATCACCCGAATGTCTATAAATCCCTAGGTGGCAGCAAATGACAAAGCATTACTATACCTGGCACATAAATACAGGGAAGATTAAACTCTGCACTGCCAATGTTCTTTTGGCAGAGCACAAGTTAAAATAACAGCGAAGATATGATGTACCTCTGCCCTTATATTAGGACAGCTCTTGAATGTTCCTGAATGTATTCCTATAAAACTTTCCTTCCCATTTTTTTTTTCAGTAATGAACAATGTAGAGGGATATGATCCATGAAAGGAAAAAACTGGCTATTTCTACAAGAAATAGAATTTGCAATGACGTGCTTCCGAAATGAAAACTTCAGGTCTTTTTTTTTATCTTGTGCAATGTGAGTGTTTCATTATTTTTGCTGACATGTTGCAAAGGAAAGCAAATGTTCCAGCGTCTGCTACACTGGCTTTTCACTGATCACCGCCACAGCTCTATTGCACAGCAAATGAATCATAGTGCACAATGGCCTTCTAAGATGTACGTTTTGATTTTCGTATTGGCTACTTCATGCATTGCTTAATGAACCCAATATGCTTTTTTTGCTTTACACATCTCTGTCTGTTTGAATTTGACATGCTACATAAACTTTGTAAAGTATTATTTTGATTTTTTTCCTCTGTAAAATGTACTGGAGGCATTCATGGATCAACTGAAACAAAAGGTATCTAAAGGTCACGGAATTAGGAGGAACAAAAAATCAAAACTGTGGTACAGCTGGGTAGGTTTTGTGGTCACTGTGCATATAATGTTTGAAGGTTTAATGTAATATTTAGCTGCATAATATGAAAACAAACAGTTTTACTCAAATTATACAACATAAAGATCATAAAAAAAACAGTTTGGCCAAGTTGACATCTACGTGTTGGTGCCCTATGAGGCCATTCATTCTGTATGGTATCTAGTCTTCTGACAGACCAGCCTTAAATGACACTGCAATAAACAGCAGACTATGTACTGTGCATTGCAGTATGAATGTAATAAAAAAATAGTGCATGCACAATTTTTTTTCCACCATGCAGAAGGCAGCCCAGTTACATAAATAATCATTAAATGAATGATTCATTCCTTATCCGATGGCTTACTTCAAAGTCAACCCTGAGCATTACTGAAACCAGGAATTAGGTATAAATACAGTTATTGAGCATTTTAATATCCAATTATTTGCCCAGAAACATTCCAGATACCAGCAGGGAGTTCAGGGTGGCTGAGCAGCTTTTGGATGGCTTAGCCGGAGGAGGAATCACCAACGAAGCCTGGAAGTACCCTGAGCACTTCCAGCTTGCAGCCCTCTTGTACTCCATTTATTTGAAAGCTATACAGGGTAGACACAAGGGGACCACTGATGTCCTCATAAAAAGAACCCGACACCTGCGCTATGCTACGATAATGGAGATAGTGGTAGTACAAAAGTGAAGTTTTTAAAAATAATAATCCTTTAAAACATTTTAAAGAAACTATGTACAAACATAGATTAAAAAAGTAAGCAACCTAGCACTCTGCTACTATAAATCAGCAATTGTGTTACACATGATATATTTCTAGGGCCATAATTCATTATATAAATCTAAATTGATAAACTTTTAAGTGTGGCCTATGCACAATCTTAACACATTTTCACTGATGTATATAAAGTAGTTTTATATGTGTTTGAGGCTGTTTAAATATAAAATGCAAACATTGTGCTCTATTTTGTAGCCTGATTTTGTAATAACTATAATAATAAGGAAAGGAAACACAAAACAATTAAAGTGTACCTAAACTCAGCAATTTCACTTTACATAAAAGGGTAGACAACCGTTTTATGTAAAGTAAAAAATTTGTTTTTTGTATTTTTTCAAATGAAACACCGCCCCCTAATTTTCGGTCACCTAGGCAATCGAGAATGAATGGGAGCGCAAAGCCTCCTGGCATACTTACGTCACGCATTTTGGGAGGCTCTTGGGTGCTTCTTTTTGTGGAAAGGGAAAAAAATTGACGATCTCACGCGTGCGCAGTGAGATCCGCAAGTTTTTTTCCAACCTACATCACCTGATCCCACGCCTGGGTTGGGCGACATGGGAAGAAGAACCCGAAAGAAGAGGCGAATATGGCGGCCCCAGCTCGAAGATGGATGCCTGGACGACGCAGGACCCGATGGAAGACACCAATCAACTGCGCTGCAGGATTGAAGATAAGTAATTTTATTTTTGTTTTGGACATTTTTCAGTTTACTTCCTCTTTAAGTGTCCACTTTCTAAATCTGTTTACATTTTTATTAAAAATTATATCAATATTTTTATTTTTGATGCTTTTTTTGGGGGGAGCAGGGAATGTATTGCTAATGAGTTGAATTACATGGCTGACCTGAAAGCGAATTATAGTACATTTGCAGTGCTGTCTTTTAGGCCTTCTTACCGGGAAGGTATAAATGACCACCTGGGCCCACAGGAAGAAGGCAAATGTACTCAATCTTTAATAAACCTTGAAGGGTAGTGGCAGCAACAGGATGGCAAGTGGTGTCTTCAGTGGTTGGCACCAAAAATAGGGTGCGTACTGCAGTAAAAATTTCATTTTAATATTCTGACAGGCTAGGACCAAATTATTATCTACATTAAGGAAAGCTAGAAGTGGGCTAAGCTGTCTCTGACCACCCGAAGAAGGATCTGGCTGGAGACAGGAGACTTTCTCTGCATTGCAATTTATCTCCCAGGAGCTGATTTTTCAGAGCACAGCGGGTTGTACTCAGGAGGCTGCAGGCAGTATTTCTCGTATCCTTTCATATTGGACTTTTAAGGAGGCTGCTGAGAAAAGTTCAAATGCATTTCTTTTAGTAAATATACTAAATTATACTTTAAGGTGTTCAAAAGATTTGAAACAACAGAACTGCCATAAACCCTGGAGGCTACAGTGACTGCAACACAGAGACACATCCGAGACTTCAACAATAACTCTTAGGAGGAAGTATTTCCAACTTTACAAAGAGTGATAAATGCTGAAAGCTTGTCCATTTAGCAAATCTTAATCACTTGCAATCATGATTTGATTACCTCATAATAGCTTCCTACTTGGAGTTGCTATTTCTGAAGGGAAATAATCAAGTATGCAAAATAAGAACGAGCACTCTTAAATGATTTACTAGTTCAGCACATTTAAACTCTGACAGCAATCAAACTTAAAGAAAGTCAACGTGTGAGTGAATTATTCTTATCGGAGGCGAGCAATGATGCCATTTCACTCCACTGACATTTAAGAAAAGTTTATCTGTCTTTCAGCAGGGAGGTAAAGAATAGAGAAGAAAAACTACATAAAAGCCAGAAAGAAACTCAATTAGGAAACATGAGACAAAACCATTCAGCAATTCAGCTTCAAAATGTTAATTACTCATATGATTTCCTCATGGAAAAGGAAATCATTGTTTTAGAATTACCCAGAGCAAAATGTATGACTTAATTTATCAAGAAAATGTCACTTCTTCATAACTGTGTTTGTTCCAAGGGCCCAGCAGTCAAATTAGTCAATACAGGGCTCAATAGTTCTATGTTTTTATCTAAAAGTTCTTTTCGTGTTCTCTGGAGTGCTTAAAAAGCAGGATATTGTGTTGAAAACTGTTGAAGTCATTAAATATAACAAACTGACACCTTTACCTAATTTCCTTGCAAAATAGCTAATATGTAATGATAGCCAGTAAAATTTTTTGAAGTAGTTAGTAAACAGCAGCAGACCATAGAGCCTTTTTATTCTATATGATTATATTGTAGTTAGGTTTACTACTAAGCAGTTGAACTATTAAAGGTGTTTAGGCTGTATACTTAGCAAAGCACACTGTAGAGGCCAATTTTCTAAGTTTAGTGAATAAGATGAAGTTCAGCTGACTTTAACATCCAATCATGTGCAAGCAAAAATCAACTTTTTTGTTTTTCATTTGCTTGCAGTGAATTTTCACAGCATTTACTAAGTTTACTAAGGAGTGACTTTGCTAAGTTGCATAAACTCTTTTAGCAAATCAAACCCATTAGTCTTTTGCTATATTGTCTCCTTGATATTTAATTTATTTAAACTGTGTTTATTTTTCTTTGGGATTCCTATTCTTTTTTTCTTGCTTTTATCCATTTGATAGTTTGAATTTTCTCTTGCAGTTTTGTATATTTTTTATAACTATAAATATATATATTTATATATATATATATATATATATAGAGAGAGAGAGAGAGAGAGAGAGAGAGAAATATATAATGTATATAATTATATATTATATATTTGTGTGTAACTATGGTCCCCTGTCTGGGACCTCCAACAAAGGTGTGAGACTCCTAGGAGAAATCTATGTAGCTGTACCAGGGTACTATACCATCTTATCAATATTTTGTAATTGAACTGGTACCTACTACTAACCAAGGAATGGTAAGACAATTGGATAATCTGTTGTCTTTGGGATAAGAAGAAAGTGACACCCAGCTCTGATTCCCAATGAGCTACAAATTGGGAGGAGTAAACCTTTGGGGGTGTAGAGCTAAATACATGACCGAAAGGGCTTGTCTGGGAATCACATAAGGCTTTGAAGGGAGTCAAGAGTGGGTGAAACTTGACAGTTAAACTTAACAGAAAATAAGACAGTTGCCTAGCTCTACAGAAGTCCAACACAGGGGTAAATGGCGATAAAACTAGTTCTTATAAAGAGAACCACCGGTCTTGGTGACAGAAGTGGGTTCCTCTACACACATTTATTCTAAATATGTGGAGAGAACACAAGTCCTCCATCCCAAGTTTGAATGAGGGGTTACCTAAAACTGTGTATAGCGGCGATGGGAAAGGTGAAATAATTTTATTTAAAAAATATCAGTTACAGATTTTCAAAGTGGATCCAATAATGGGGTGCATGCACATTTTGTCAGTCTGACCAAAGACTTTAAACAAAATTTAGACAAACATTTTATGAGAAAGTAAAAGTGGTATTTGTATGAGTAAAGATTGATTGTGATCTCCCTAATAATTAGCAGGTGGTAGTGGACCCATCTTAGAGCTGGTGAGATCTGAGTCAAAATTGAGAAAGGATTATTACATGAATAAGTGCTATTTGCATGAAATGTGTAAGAGGTTTCTTAGCTTTTCCATTTATACCCCTTATTGAAACAATAAGATTTGTTATATATGTAAACAGCAACAAGCTGGATATGACATGCCAGCAAGCAAGGACTCACCGGAAACAGTATGAATTGTAAAGCTTATGAAAGCAGTGGGCCATAACTGTCCTAGTTAGAGGATGGATGCCATCAATGAAAATTTTACTATAGGGCCATGGAGGTTCTGTTTGGTTTTGGGTCTTATGTTAGTGTGGTCCCCTAACATAAGACAAACCAGATAATGTACTGTGGTCTCTAATGAAAATTCCATATAAAATAATTGAGATATAGATCACTTATGGGCCATCTCCATATATTTTATTTTAGGAGAAATACAAAAGTTACACATCATATCCACTCCCTGAATTGCAGCAAAGGCTGTTGCATGTACATCATATTACAGAGAACTCTGCTTTCATATCATTGCTACAAACACCGCATTTGAGGGATATGTACATCTGGTGTAATATTAACATTTCAGATGCTTCATTCCTTTTAACATTTGTTTAGTCCAGAAGGGTGTCTTTTTATGTAAACTGGAGCCAAATATTGTCGGATAATTCACTGACAGCAAGCGTTGCCGTCTGTTAGCCTGACTCAGATATGTGTCCTTGTGTGAAGTAAACCTGCAAATAAATGAAATATGCCTCTTTAGTTTTGTTTCTCTACAACACACTACATTACTCGGAAACTCAAGGAAAGGACGATTGACATTTAATATCTGTGAAATTTTTCACTTTCTTCATTTCATTTACATTGCCAGTATGGATTCTGGAGGAGCCACTACCTCACCCATGAGTCAAGATGTTGTGATATACTGTAAAAATTGGATTGCCACAAAATAAATTAGTAATATTGTTAGGATATAGATCACCAAATTATGATTGGCTGGTCGGGATCCGTATCACAGACTTTTATCTATTTTACTGTCATACGAATATATGTCACTTCTGTATCTTACCTCACATGCACACTTACATAGCTAAGCAGGAGTAAGAAAGCTTACCTATCCTATAGTAATCGAGGAATAGGCCCCACTGTTTCTAAGGGCAGCCTGGTGGCTCAGAGGTTAGCACTCAGGCCTTTATATTGCTAAGTCCCATGTTCAAATCTTGGCCAGGACGCTATCTGCATGGAGTCTGCAGGTTCTCCCCATGTTTGTATGGTTTTCCTCCCATGTTCGGAAAACATGCAGTTAGTTTATTTGGCTTCCACCCATAAGTGACCTTAGACTGTATTCATGACTATGACTATGGTAGGGACATTAGATTGTAAGCCCCTTTGAGAGACAGCTGGGGACATGACTATGTACAGCTCTGCGTAATATGTTGGTGCTATATAAATACTGTTATACAAATAGGGCACTTAACAGATCTGGAATGCCCTGCCTTTCAAAGCTCATCTGTTTGTTGGTTGCACTTCAGATAGAGGGATGGATGTGTGAAACTATCCCATAACACCAACGTTTTAACTGTAAGCTGCCAATGACACATTCCATGCCTCAGATTCAGGATATGGAACATTTTCTTAAAGGGTTTGCTTTGTTTCTGGTCCACTGTATGCAGGTAATTCTTTTTCACCAACCATAATTTAGATGTATTCTGTAGTGTCCTTATCTGTCATGAATGCTGCAGCCAGACTCATTCATCCTTCCCACTGTTCCTCTTCTGCTTTCTGTCTTTGTAGTTCTCTTCATTGGCTTCCATTTCACCTTAGAATCAAATTTAAACCCCTTTGCTTTGCCTTCAAATCCCTCAACAGCTCAATTTTACGTTCTCACCCGATAGAAAAATACTCCCCCAGCCGCTCTCTCCGCTCCTCCAATGACCTACTAATGCCTTCCCCACTAATATCTACATCACATGCAAGGCTCCAAGACTTCTCTGGAGCTGCCCAACTCTCTGGAATGGTTTCTCCTCATCCTATTTGGCTTGATAATATTTTCTGACTCATCTTTACAAACTGGCCTACCCATCTTCTTCTTCTGTCTCTTAAATACCTGTGGGTATACATATTCAATATGCATGTTCATGTGTACTTCTTGTTTTAAGTAGGCATGCCATACCTAACATATAGGGCAAATTTAAACGGGACTGAAATAAAAAGAATTCTGGTAATGTTTCAGTGAATTATGCCCATTGTAAAAATAGAAAAAATAATTTATTAACAAAAAAGGCAAATATATGAAGTCAAATATATATTTTGCCATTTTCAGTGGCATTTTGTTCTGGTTTCAGCCTGCCTATGAGTTTTTTCAGAAGTTAGATATGTTTGGTGTATGTAATTTGTGTTATATATATTTTCTAAAGGGCGAGCATAGCAGAAACTGTTTGTGATCAGACTATCTCTTCATAATTGAAACACCAAAACAATAGAGGGAGAGATTAATTTTTTGACCTGTTCAGTTGTATGTGTGAATATGGACATGAACTATAACTCATTTGTTTCAGTGCATCAGCTGTAAATAGACAGATTAACATGCAAAGGCGAGACCAGGCTGCATCTATTGGATAAAAGTAAATAAATATAACAAAAAGAATGCAATATATTGTATGTATATATATATATATATATTGTAACAAATATTTTTAATAATGTTATTTTTTAGTCCTGAAAATAATAAAGAAATTGTATGTAAAACATTACATTTACCTTCCCTTTAATTTCCCTGAAAGCTACAGCTTTACAATCACAGGATATGAAAATATTATATCCAGAATGTCATCAGTGCCCTTTCCATCATCAGTACAACAGTCAATTTTGAGTGTATATTTCCTCACAGTCACTCTATATTTTTTAACAGTCTGCTCGTCTCCAAAAATTAGAGTTCCAGCAAATTATGCAGAATCCCCAAAGTTGCATGTAGGAAGATGATCTGCAGCCATTAAATCTCTAGCATTACTCTAGGGTTTAAATATGTGAACTTTGAATATTAATGCACCGCTGGCTTAAGTCTTGCTGAAGATTTTACACTACATGCCTTGCCTCAAGCTTAAATTATTCACAAGATTCTTGAAATGCATTGGTAATATACGCTAAGACGCTTAGCCAGGCTGTACATTATGTTATTTTATGCTATACATTTTATTCTTGGTGATACTTTAAGGTTTTCATATTTATTCTGGGAGGAATTTATTTATTTTCCATATAGATAAATATGTTATGATAAATATTTGTGAATATAAACTATATTGCATAGTGTTGTTAACTATTAGACTTTGAAAATGTGTACAATCTTAATTAAGAATGTGGTCAGTTTAGAGAAAAATGCAAAATAGAATAATTTCAATTTCAGCAATGGGATTATTAAAATAGATCTGTCACTCAGTTACCAAGCCTAATTTCCAGGATTGACTGAAGTTTAAGGGTTTATACTTGGTGTTTTAGGGGGGTCAGCTGCAGCTTTACTGTTTACACTTGGCATTTTTGGGGGTCTTTAGAATTCAGACCTGGTGATTGATGTCTATGCGTGCCAAGATGCCAGTGCACTGTACATGTTTATAAGCATACCCCTGATACAAAGGAGCTGAATTACCAGTACTAAAGGAGTAATAAGATAACAGGTTAAAGTTGTGTTTTTGATTACTACAAGCAAACATTTTATTTTTTGATTGGATATTTCAAATGAATACAAGTTTACATTATTTACTAGCATTTACTTTCAAAAGTAATGAAAGATCACTGAAAGTGTCTCGCCAGTCATTAGTGCGAGATCTGGCATTTTCGGCTGTTCTTGTGCACCTACCCACCTTAGCCCTTTGGTTTCAGTGAATAATGAGACTGGGCTTATGGAAAAACCTCATTTCTAATATTCATGGTACTAAAGGAAGGGTTCATACTACCTGGTGCGTTTTTTAATACAGTTTCTAGACTTTAGAGAATATAAGGTATATATGCACCAAGAACGTGCATCAGTAGATTGACGTCATCTGCTACCAGCTATCTCGCTTGTATGCGTTGCCTGAAATTAGGGTCTGTTGATGTTGATAATGTATATTTCCCTGAACTGCAATCCATGTTCAACTCTCATAGCTCTCCCCACCTATGCCCATATTCTCTGCCTCTCCTGTTGTCATTATGTCTATTGTGCTGTTTTTCATTTTGAAACATGATACTCTTTGCTTTTTATGTTTAGGAGTTATGAGTTATGTTTAGGATGCGTATAATTGTTTAGGGTGCTATATTTGTTATTCTCTGCCTTTTGGACGGTCCCAATATTTTGCAGAAGTTATATATTAGGGTTAATGGGCCTGATTTATTAAAGCGCTTCAAGGCTGGACAGGACACACTTTCTTCAGTAAAGATGGGTGATCCAGCACACCTGGAATAGATCTGGTCCGGGACTGAAAACATTTGCTAACAAATAGCAAATTACTTTTAAGAAAACCATTCCAGGATTGCTGGATCACCCAGCTTCAACTATGAAAGTATATCCTCTCCAGCCTTCGTGAGCTTTAACCTACTGGGCCGTTCATTTCGGTATGGATTTATGTGTCTAAAAGCGGTACATTGTTTTTAATGAAATTTTTTTTACAGTATAATATATTAGTATATTAAAGTTTATTAAAAACACAAAATCACAAAATAATAAATTAAATACATTTAAAAAAATGTTTATAATAAATTTAATAATAAACTTATTAAATGTATTTTTTAAAATGTATTTAAAGTTCATTGTTTAAAAGGAGAGAAAAAAAATCACATAATCTCAATCTGTGTATCCTCCTCCTTCCCTTTTTACAGGTTAATGTATTTCGTACTTGTGTTGGTTACAATAGTTCACTTGCTCTTAAATTATCTTTTGAGCATTATTGTTAGCCACCAGTAAATGGCAATACGCCTTCATGTAAAGTGTGTAACAATTCATCTTCACTTAAAGGCCTTGATTTATTAAAGATCTCTAGGGCTAGAAAGAATACACTTTTACCACTGAAGCTGGGTGATCCAGCAAACCTGGGATGGATCTGGTCCAGGATTGAAAGCATGAATCAAATGACATTGAACAAATCCATTTTAAGTTTGGTGGATAAACCAGCTTCACTGATGAAAGTGTATCATCTCCAGCCTTGGAGAGCTTTATTAAATCAGACCCAAAGTGTTTGTTATACCCTTCACATGAAGACACAGCACCATCTGCTGGTGTGACCGATGTATAGACCAAGATACTTTTCTAATGGCATTTTTAGGTAAACAATCTTAGTTTATACCGTACTTGAGTTTTTAAAGAAAGATAGTAAACAACTATTTAACATGGGGGTGGAGGAAATACATTGTAAGACATTTTGTTCTGAAAGGTCCTGTTTTATAAACATTAACATTTCTTTTACAACTTTCAAATATAACATGATGCAATTTTATTCCGGCTAGAACATAATTTTGTTAAGTAGGATCCATTTTCATTTTGTTTTTCCACTTCTTTTCTACTGAAACCATTTTTTTTTGCTCTGAAAGATGAAAGCCATAGAAAACCATAGATGTGCTACAAATAGACAAAAAAGTTGCAAGAGTGGCTAATAACAGTTTTGTTGACAATACATCTCTGATATTGTTCACAGTACATACAGATATGAGTTCACTAATGACTTTTATTAGCAATTCCATCATTATCACCTAGGCAGAGATGTTCCCAGTAGATGTTTTAGTAGGTCTGGGATAAAATACACTCAATCTCTCCTCAACTAATTATCTATTCAGGTGTAATAGATGTGCTTCAAGCTCATTGCAGCATACATGGCAGTACTCCTTATTTGGGTGGATGGTTCCCAGTATTTTAAGAAAAAACTTTTTATCTGGAATCATTTCAACAATTTTCTGCTTAATCTGGGGGCTTGGGTTCCATGCTCCATGGAGGCTAATGGGTATGATATAAAGTTCCTAACTTTAGTGCTCTTCAAAGTTAAATTGCAGATTTCCCGGTCTTTAGACTTCTTTCCGGAAGATGATCAGTAATGGCAGCCGTTGTGTTATTTTCAGTAAAAGTTTCCTTTAAGATTAGCAAATGCTCATATAAGATTGGAAAACCAGGCCCTGTGGTCTGATTTGTGCGGAATTAAAACAGAAATGTCTGTGACACTGAGCCTAATGCATCCAGGCTAACTAACCAGGAAACCTTTAACACATATCAAGGTAAAAAAAAAAAAAAGTGTATGCAGTACATCTCAGTAACTTATGTACATTTTCCTGTGTTTAAAGTTTTTAAAAACTGTTGGATCAGGCAGGTCATTACTGCCAAAAGGGACAGATGTGTCCCTTCTGCAATAATCCTTCCTACTTGCCTGATCCTTCCATGGAATTGACAAAAAGCCTTGACTGCCAGTATACCCAGCAATCCCAGCTTCCCCTGAGCATGCTGGGACTGAATCCTGGCATTATCCTGGTCCATTCAATCAATATTGCCAAATATTGCAAGAAGGAAGAAAAGAAGGAAGACGATGCCGTGTGTCCTGTCGGAACAGGGACAGATGAGAATAGCAGGGTCTAGTTCCGCTTTAACCATCTAAATATAAAGATAAAATACCAGTTTATCTGCCAGAACTATACACAAATGTTAAGCCTTATTGGGCATTGACAAAGCACAGCTTTCTGTGCAGTGAATGGTGCCAAGTATGTCCAGTGTCCAGGTAAACTGCTCCACCACTCCTTCTCACAGATCTATTTTTTTATTCAGTACCTGAATTAAACTCCTGCAGTCCTCTGTTTATCAGAATTCGGAGACAGTGAGAAAAAAGCAGCTCAGGGAGCTATTCTTGTAATGCAGGGAGCACGCTATTAGCAGAAAAGAATAGAATGAGACGTGAGCTCATCAGCGTAATGCTTCTACTTTCACTGTCCAGTCACAGGATAGGGTTGTAGTGAAAGCCAATGAATGAAAGTAAAACTTTAAGAAATAGATAAGGTGTCCAGGTACAAGCATGTTTCGTATGGACAGACATACAAATTTCTTGTACAAAAAAGAGCTCTAATTTTATCCATGTACTCAACTATTTGCCTGTAGTTCAGCTTTATTGCTACTCTTTTGGTAACCATAAAAAACAAAAAGATCAACTCATTAAAACTCTTTTATAGTGTTTGAGATAGAGCAGAGAAGATGAGCTCCACATTTAATTTAGTATACCACCTGTGTCCTTTTGAGAAGATTCAGACTGACTTCCCGAAACAGCAGTGATGGCAATCTATCCAGTGGGAACACACAAAAAAACAACATCACAATGAAAGAAGTTACAACTTACAACCTGTCTTGGTGACAACCACACCTGTAACAGAAGTTAAGTAAAAATCTCCACCAATAATCTATTCAATATAAAGATAAACACATTAAATGAATACATGGACGTTATACCATTATGTGTCTACAGCAAGATATTATGTTCAACTTTATTCCTCTTTTTTTATAGCATTAGGAACATGCAATTTCACAAAGCCCAGATGGTCAAGCATGAAAATAATTATTATTGTTTAGAGTATATTGAGCTGCAGAGCCATCTGTCATCTTATTCTTTACTTCTTTACTTTGCTTCTTTTCAACAATTGAACAGAATCTTGTAAATATCATGTAAAATAAACAGATCTAGGTTGAGTGGTTTATTTAAAAACCGCAAATGTCAAAGATTGGTATATTCATCAGACATCATGCATTTCTGTATTATTCTTTCACAAGTTGAAACTCAACTTCATGGAAACCAAAGAACTTACTATGTCTATGTTACCCCATGATAGGGCCACAGTAACATGTGCTTTCAAGTTGGGCTTGTGTTTTGTTGCTGTCTTTCAGCAAAGGTGAATAATAACTTCAGACTGAAATAGGAGAACTCACCTCCTTCTGGCCACATGCTACTTTTTTTTTCAAATGTAGTCTGTGGGCAGTTTAAGAATGTAATAAAAGGTAGAAAATGAAATAATCCTGAGAATATTCAAATGAGGAGCATAGTGGCTCAGTGGTTAGCACTCTTGCCTTTGCAGTGCTGGGTCCCAGGTTTGAATCTCGGCCAGAACTCTATCTGCTTGGAGTTTGTAGGCTCTCCCCATGTTTGTGTGGGTTTCCTCTGGATACTCTGGTTTGATCACACATTCCAAAAACATGCAGTTAGGTTAGTTGGCTTCTGCCCAAAAAAATGTCCCTAGACTGTGATAAAGACATATGACTATGGTAGGGACATTAGATTGTGAGCTCCTCTGAGGGATAGCTACTGGCATGACAATGGACTTTGTACAGCACTGCATAATATGTGGGTGCTCCATAAATACTGTATAAATATCTATTTAAAAGTCTCAACCCCACCCAATGAATTCCTCAAACTATGATTTCTTCTATATTGTCCCATGACCCATCTTTTCTGGCTTGGTGGACACAGGTTCCTCTCCCTGAGCCTCCAGATGCAGAACACTCCCATCCCTGCCTTCCTACATGTGCAAGGGGTAGGTCTAAATCCAGCAGATTCAGCCCAATAAAGTAATTCCGTTGTTACTGCAGCAAGTTACAATCTTTCATTCTTCCCTGTGCATTGCAGGTAATTGAAGTGGCAGCTGAAGTAGATGATGCTAGGGCACAGGCAGCATAAACCTTTTAAATGTGGCAAAAAAATGTTGCCCCCTCCCTCCAGACAGCAAATTGACTACTTTAAAATACCCTTGGCTTTCAGGAGGAACAACTCGCTATAGATTACATTGTGTTCTTTTCTTCATTGGCGTATGTAAAGCTTTATACTTAAAAATGTCAAAATGCTTACATTTGCTGCTTTGATGAAGCCAAATGTTAAATTATTTACCCAAATTGTTTTATCAAGTAGTGTGTTTAACCATCCTATGAAATTACATCTGTGTTCTAGTTATCAGAAGTGCCAAAAGTATATTCCATTTCTGAAAAGGCAAAAACACTTTAGAGGAATAGGCAGCCAGCCATAAATATTGGCAAAGGATGGCTTCACGTTCCTGTAAACAGAGATTAAAGGAAGACACTCATTGCTGGATGAGCACAGAGAGTTGAAGTAGTCATATCCCTCTTGAAAAGATAAAAAATAAATATCCTATGTCATATTTAACTACTTCATGTTTAGAGATAGAAGCACAGAAGCCAAGGTATATGTACTCAGAGGGTATTACAATATTCTAAACCCAAGTAAAAAAAAGACAAAGTTTAAAATAAAATGCAAAATTCTCCTGTGAAAAAAGTAATATTAATATATGTTTTCTCCAGGCTTTTGAGTTCTTAAGAGGATATTCCACCAATATGTCATCTAATAACAACATCGACAAGTCACATTTCCCTTATTTCCCTAGTGGTTAAACGTGATAGACTTATGTCTTTTTTCAACTTAGGCTACTATGTAATATTTCTATTGGATCAAATTGGATGTGCATCAGTTTTAAGAAACATTTCTTTTAGTTCTTATTCATCTTGTTGACATAGTATACTGCTCCAGCTGTTGGGAAGTGTATTTACTGAACATTTACACAGCATTATTGATTATTGATTTTTTGGTTTTGGGTGCAATTATATTTAATTTAATAATCTTTCACTAACACAATAATGCTTTACCAACATACACATGCTTTTCATGAAATCAATATAGAGGAATATAGCTCATGGCAGTCTTATATTGTTGCTTTTCGGAGATGGTTGTTAGGTGCACTCCTCCTGCCTATAGAGACTGGCACGTGAACCGATATGATAATAACTTTGATACTTGGGAACAGTATTTTTTCTCAGGAGGGATCCTTCTGATGACGTGGAACATTGTATCACCTGTTTAAGATACATGGGCAGATTCCTACTTCTAAACTGATTTCAGATCCAAAAATCAAAGTCACTCTGAATGGAATTGTGCAGATGAATAATTACAAGAGGC
>NC_092862.1:26378077-26385054 GCF_032062135.1 Pyxicephalus adspersus
GCAATCCTATATTATACAGGAAAAAGAATCAAATAAAGCTATAGTGATTTTCTTGTCTACGGTGTTGTTTCACTTTTTTGCCTTTGATTGCACTCAGCCAATTGCCTTACGTTTATTGAAGGCATTATTAATTATGAAATTTGTAAAAAAGTAAAAAAAAAAAAAGTAAAAAATGTAAAAATATAGGCAGAAGACACACTTTCACTGAGCAATACATACATACATAAATGCAAATATACCTCTGACATATACCACAGCGTGTACAAATATCAGTGGTGCACTCACATGAGTCTCAGTCATAGGTCCAGCAAGTTTGGTTGAAATGTCTCCATGCGTTTTTGAGTGATGACATACACACATATATACATCCAATTTATTATATATAGATTTATAGAGCTCTGACATATACCTTAGTGCTGTACAATGAAGCAGTGAGCTGGACCCATCAGTCTCTGTACAGAGGAGCTGACACTCTGAGCTGAGCACGACATACACACATATATACATACATAGATGCAAATATACCACTCACTCACATGAGTCTCAGTCATATGTATAGCAAGTTTGGTTGAAATCTCGCCATGCATTTCCTAGTGATGACATACACACTTACATCCTAATATAGCTCTGACATATAGCACAGCACTGTACAAAGATCAGCCGGTGCACTCACATAAGTCTCAGTCATATATATGGCAAGTTTGGTTAAAATGTCTCCATGCGTTTTCTAGTGATGGTGGTACATACATACATACATACATACATACTAGGGATGAGCGAGAAGGCCTCTGACAGTCTTGCGAAAATTTCCTCGAACTTCCGATGGGTCAGAGAAATTTTGGTGAACTGATTTTATGAATTTCATTAAAGTCAATGGGGCAACTTTAAACATTAATAGCAAAGCCCCTATACATGTTAGAACTCCTAAATTTGCTAGGTATGTGAAGAAGAACAGTGGCAACAAGGGCCAAATACAAAAGTTCCAAAAGATCTTGTTGTTTTCCAGAAAATGGCAGGCAAAGTGACAAGAGGCAAAAAGATTTTTTGTGTGATGGACAGCGTACAGAAGGCAGCATAAATATTAGGTCATTGAGAAAGGGTGGCGCTACGTGTGAACTCAACCCACCAGCAGCAGTCTCTGCCGTCAAAACAGAACGAGACCGCATTGCTAGCTGGCATCATGACCAGGATGACATGTGTTAGGAATGCCACCCATAAAGTTGTGGAGAAGTAGCACGGTAATATTAGGCAAAAGCATGGAAGACCAGAGACAGAGCGTGGGTCAGCGAGAGCAGTAGCAGTGTGTGGCCTCTGGTCAGCTATTGCCCGGGAGACCGCATTGGTGTCATGGAGAGCTGGGTGTAGTGCATCATCAATGCCACCCAGAAATGTGTAATACAATTTTAGTGAATGGAGTGCTGACAGGCAACAGCAGTAAGGGGAGGCAGTGGGCCCTGAGATGGAGCGGGGACCACATTGGTAACCGGCATCTAGAGCTGGGAGTAATCCATCGTCAAAAATTTAACTGTACCAAACGGTCTTCTTTGGTAAATAGGAACATTTATCAAACACTGAAATACCTGTATTTATTTTGTAGTAAGACAGAATTTTTACTTTACCATACTGGCTTCTTTGGTAAATAGCACACGATATCAAAAGACTGAAATATCTGTATTTTTTTTTGGAGTAGGGCAGAAATTTTTTCCTCCCTCTTTCCCTGTATATATGCTTGTGCTCAGATCTCACCTGATTGGGCTGCTGGGCCTTGCGGTGCATCCTGGGAGCAAATCATTCGCTCCCAGCCACGCCATTCCCGCCTGAAATAGTCGCCATTGCTGCCCCCAGCCATTTCCCTAATTTGTTCTTCTGCATTTTGCATCAGATCTAACTGCTGATGCGAGCAGCAATAGTAAATTCTGGGGGTGGTGCCAGAGGAAATATTATAATTTATGATTATAATATAATAAGTAAATATAAATATCATAAACGAGAGTTAATACTAAGAATTACAGGCCCACAATATAAACAAAAATTTCTATGCAACAAAAAAATAGGATCACTTTATGCATCACAAAACTGACAGAATTAAACAACCTGCTTACTCACTATTTTTTACTCTGTATACAAAATTATGGACAAATAAACAGGCCCACAGTGAACAGTATTACAGTGCTCTGGTCCATATTGGGTATAAAGGGGAGATGAAATGGTTAAAATAACATTTCGGATTCTCATTTAGCAGATTGTGCTAGTTTAATAATACACAATCTATGAGATACTGATACAGGATTTTCATTATGAACCAAACAGGAAAATCAATTTTAGAATGCATGTTGGAAAGTTGGCACAATAATCCAGTTCAATTGATTTGTTTGCTGTACCACAGCTGCATCCTTCCATTTTACAAACTCTTAAGTTAAATGATACCTAACTATTTTATTACATCTTTTCCTTTCTTGGATGGCACAGTAGCTACACCAAAATAAATAATAAGAAAAAATAAACCAGCAGATTTAACAATTGTAAACACATAATGAAAAAGTATGTTTTAAAAACAGTGAAACTGATTTACTGCTAGGAATAGAGCAAATAGAGCACATGATTTAAGTCAACCCAACTTCATGTCATTCGTTAAGCTAAGTGAAAATTTAGTTTGCATATAGGAATTTCATTTAGCTAGTGAATTGGGTGAAACACACCCTTTTCCTGCAGGCATAGCTGTAATGTAACTGTTCTCCCCATACAATTTGGTCAGAAATGTTGTAATGCTGGAACATCCAATGCAGGCTCCTTGATGTCTCTTATGCATAATTCTTGATGGAAAGCATGGTAAGAACTAGAAAATAGATGTCTTATGGACACCATTCAGTTTTATTCTTCACTTCAATTCTTTAAATTTTAATTTAATTGATGACACACCGGAAGTAGAAACGGGTGCCTAAAGTGCAGACACTTCTGCAAAGTGTTTCCTTTACAAAAAAAATATTCACCCAAATGTCATGCTGATCGTACAAATATTTGTCCCACTGTCTGTAGCTACTTTTTGAGTCATAGACATGGAACATTTATACCGTAAGTGAATGCCAAAATTCCTTATTTGTATAATTGTTGCAGGTCATGACTAAGATAACATAACATCCAGGAAACTAGAATTTTCAAAAAGGTCCACAATGGAACCCTGCATAATTCCCTATACAGTTGAACTTAATTTGGGACTTTCATCCTTCATTCTTGATCTAGAGCAGTGTTTCTCTACCAGGGTTCCTCCAGAAGTTACTTCTGAGACATGAACAGCTTGTGCCTCTCAGGTCAGTGTAAGGGTCTATCCTGTCTATCTGTAGGGTAATATTCTTTATACTCTCCATCAATGTAGGAAACATTCTTCCCACTGACCAATAATGAACTGTGAGTTGTGAATATAGTATTGATAGTGGTGGTCCCCTGCAAGTTATTTCATTGAGTTCCTCTGTGTACAAATGTTGAGAAACACTGATCTAGTGTATAACTTTGTATGTAGTGAAGTTACAAAAGCACGAGAGCAAAACACTTAACATTTGCAGGAAAGGGTTGGGAATGTAACAACATATTAATGCAAAAAAAGTGCCTGGGATTAGGACAATGAATGAATATTATTGTGGTATACATCTCTGGAAAACCCAATAAACATGGGGCTTTTTACAAAGTTTACATACCACAATTCATATCAGTTAAAAACACCAGTTATACAATGAGAATAAAGACAAAATTCCAAATGACTCTTTCTATACAGTCATTTATACCCATAGATAGTTGACAGACGTATCTGATGGTGACGCGTTTCACAGAGTAAAAGTCTGCTTTCTCAAACCAAAGAACCATAAGCTGTATAAATCAGATATTACCATCTGGTAAGTTTAATCATTTGGTATGATCTTATTTGTAAATCTTTGTATATCACTTAGAGGAAAGGTATTGGTATCACTGCTGTCTGTTTGTTCCAACTAATAAAATGGCACTTATACTGCATAGTAGATGGGCCAGGAAATTGGCATCTCCAAAATATCTTAAATATGTAGAAATGATGATGAGATTCAGGGCTAAATTACCCAAAAATATTCCTGTATTGAGGAAAAAAAAAAGCCAATTCCCTAAGATGCAAAAAAAGGGGGAGAGGTAATAACCATAAGAGTCCCCTTAAAGGAAGCCTACTATTCACATGCCAGAAACAGGATCCATAGGGACCACAAAGGGAACAAAGCAGTGGGTAACAACATATAATTACCCCCAGGACAGGTTCTCTTTATTTATAGATCAGTTGCATTTTGGATTGGGAAACATAAGTTCCCAATGTGACATCAACTATGAAAGAATAAATAGCTCTTTTAATACATAAGAAGATGAAATACTAAAAAGTAAACTCAGTAAAAAACAGAACTGGTGTTTTCACATTACAAACTTCACAAGGATGCAGAACAATACATAACAAATTACCAAAACAATGCAGCTGTACAACTCTAACTGTATACCATGGGGCAGCCACAAAGGTTTAAAACGTGCATGTTAACGGAGAAAATTAGTAGTTTATTCGCTGCTTTGTTATTCCATTGTTTTAAAAAACATTTGCAGACAGTAACAATATACTATTACTGCAGTCATGACCTCTTCAGAGGCAGTTTTGGCAGTTTTGGCAGCAAATTAGCAGTTTGATATTTTATGATATGCGTGGGCTTGTTCCATAAAGAACATTGTAATTCAAATCCCGTTAACAATGCAACCTGAGTAATTATGGATCTTAAAGGGCAGATAACGATTGAGACCAAAGGCTTACAATGGAAATGAGAGATTATTTCAGCTACCCTGCTGGGGAACATATCAGCTGAGGTTAAAGACATTGCCCACATGGTATTGCTTATAGGACAGATTGTGCTAAGAACTCTAGCAGTAATTTCAAACAGATGTAACTACCATGTTGTAGGAAATTTGCTGTTTCAGATAGTTGCTTGTTTGAATTGCAGATGCTGTAGTTTCAAGTTCTAATGCCTGATAGCATATTAGAAAGGATAAAAGCACCACAATTATGCTTTCTTTCAATGTGGTCTAATAAAATCTGTTACTTAAAAATAACAAAACTTCAGTTCCTTAATCTGTTAGAGGAAATCAAGCTACTTTGCAAATGTATACTTTATTTTTACCATACTTCTGATGTCCTTGGAGAACTATCCTGGTATTCTTTCTGGAGAGGTATTCTATACTAGATAACTATTCTGTGATCTTCTTCAACCATTGGGTGGTCACTGATCATGTATATGGGAACCCCAGGGTTCCTCCAGAGGTTGCTGGGGGTTCTTTACCAATGACTACCACACTAATATATTGTGAGCTGTGGATCTAGAAATTATAGAAGGGATTTCCTGAACACATAAAAATTATTTCAAAGGATCCCCCATGTTAAAAAAAGTCAAGAAACCCTGTTCTATGTTGATGCAGAAGTTACATCATCACCCGCACATAGGTCTATTCTCTCTGGTGTTGGGAATAGGTTCGGACTCTGCAATGTATGGTGCTTGCGCTTTGCAAAATAAAGCCATGTGGGGCTGGGAAAGTTTTTTGAGCAAAATCATTTTGCATGTCTCTTCTGCCAAAAGCTACTACCTCCTGGAGACTTTTTGTTTCTTTGGGTTTAGTCCTGCATTTAAAAGTTATATCATGGTATGCAATGGCTATGGGGTACTACAGTGTCAGAAGAGTTTTCCCAAGGGAAAAAAAAAGCAATTGACTGAAGTGGATTTTAATGGAGGTACTCAGCAGGTCCACCAGCTGGTAAAAAGGTCATCTTTTTGTGCTATGGCATATAGGCAATTCATTGTGAGTGATTTACTAAACACATAAAATCTTTACTTTGCCCAATAAGGCTACTCAATCATTAACAGGGGATTTAAAAGAATAGTAGCTTCCTTTGCACAGTGGAAAAACTACCAGTTGTATTGGTGGCCAGTGGTGTAATGTACATTTTTTTGGATGGTCACTGAACAGTTACATTGATTGATACTCACTGCTGCCCACTGTCACATCTGAAGACATTTATTCTTTAAGAATCAGCACTGCAGTGCAAGCAGCCAAGTTAGGAGCCATGCAGGATGGCTTCATTTTATTGCAGGTCTGTACATACCCCAACACATTACATCAAAACTATATAGTTATGGTAGGGCAAGAGATCAAACAGCTTAACCTCTTGGGCGGTTCATTTCTGTCTGGATTTACATGTCTAAAAGCGGTACATTGCCTTTCATGAAATTGTTTTTTACATTGTAGGCATGTAATTCTTAGTCACAACTCACTGAAATATGTCCAATATTTATTAAATGTAATAAATTTAATACTAAACTTTAAATAAAAAACACAAAATTCTGGTAAATCAAAAACACTGAAACCTGTAATACAACTGTACAGTAACATATATAATATATATTTAATGATTGCTAATGATATCAGGATTGCTTTGTATTGGATTCAATACAATTGTTTTGTATTGAATCCAAAACAAAATAATCTGAAATTCCTGCCACGCCCCCTCGCACGCACTAACGTCACTGGCAACTACCGGGGAGTGTCAGCGATATCGCCAGGGGACAGATCGAAGGAAGAGGACGTGGCCAGAGGATAGGATTGGACAGGCAGGACCAGGTAAGTCTTTATTTTTAATTTTTTTAGCTAATGCGAGTGGGATTAGGGGTTACTGCTATCAGCTGTTTTTTTTTAGCCGGGGTTACCAATCAGAAGGTTAGGGTGAGAAGAGAAATTGCACAGCTTACCACTCTGAGATATTCCCCAGGGCCCACTCCCTACAGTCCTTCCAATTAGTGTTGATCAAATATCTCACTATTCGATTCGACAGCTATTCGATCAATTAGTGAGATATTGTTCGGGTGATCAAATGCCAAATTTGAACACCATTGAAGTCAATAGTGGGAGGATTTGGGTTATTTTTAGGGACTATT
>NC_092862.1:26386375-26388355 GCF_032062135.1 Pyxicephalus adspersus
AAGAAGAAAATTGGTAATGTACTAAAAGCTGCAGTACAAGGTAAATTATATTAAAGTGCTGTGTGACTTGGCCTGCCAACTTCATTTGCAAAGTGATTCTAGTAGGAACGGTAAAAACAGTAGAAAAAAATATTAAGACTGAATTTTTGGCCATCTCTAGTACATGAGATTTATACAGCCAATACATTACTGCGTCCTAACGCTATGTATGCTAGAGAGATGCTTTGCATGAAGGAACCATTAAATCTATTTGTATTCTTTTTACAGGATGCAGTTAACATGATTTTTTGTTCATGTTTTTCTCATAATCTAAAAGAGGCATTCAAAATTCACTTTGTGACCAGTTTCTTTTATGAATAGGAATAAATAAGTAAGGAACTGTAGAAGAGGGGGTAATGGGTTGGGTTGGGTCGGTATGGGGGTGATGGGAGGATAAGGGATAGTTGAATAAAAGTACACTTATTTTTTAAAACATAAAAACCGTAAAAGTACCTAGGAAACACAGCAAAATGAAACACGTGTACAGTATCTTCTAAGTGCTGGGGTGTGCAAAACCTCAGGTGCGTAGGTTGATACTGTATAAGTGCATTGAAGAGCCACTTACAATAAATGTTATTGTTAATTTGCTTTTGTTATGCCCGTTACAATGCATGTTTTAACGCGTGTTGCTGTATGGCATAAACGTAAACCAAACAGCAAAAAACAAAAAAGCCACCTTAACTCATTTGTCACCAGCATTGGATATTCACTAAAATCTACTTGGCTGTGAACCAGTGAATTCCCACTATGGCAGTAATAAAACAATCATACTGAGCAATTAGTATGGTGGTATATAGGGGTGCAAACAGTAGATCCAGGGAGACAATACCAGGTAATTTTTATTAAAATTTTTACGTTGATTACAAATACCACCAAGGCAGAGTAGTAAAGATGCATTCTACTTCATGCTTCCAGCAGAGTATCACTCTTGTATTCTGTAAATGTAATTATTACAATTTAAAATAAAACAATTTTGGAATGTTAGATGAGAAATTAGAAGATCTAATTTTGCCTAATGCTGTTTCATATCGTCTATTGTTTGTCTTATGATTTTCATTCATCTGCAACACTTAGGCTTTATTCTGAATGTTTTGTATGCCTCCTGGGAATTGCCTCCATATCACTTTTCTTTTTAAAATTCTGGGAACATCTGCTTTTTATAATGTGGTTGTACAGCTGCAGCTATGAAATTATCAGGTCTTGGTGTAAGTAAAAGGGAAGCACTTATGTGCCAAAAAGTTCCCCTGTATTTTGGAATGATCTTTCTGGTATTGTTTTAAACTATTGAAATGCTTTAGTTGGATTCCTGTGGACAAAATAGACTTACAATTTCCTAAAATCTCCCTCCGGTCAAATATAAAATTATTGAACCCGTTCTCCCACTACCTTCTAACCCACTGTTCCCCAAACTTTTGGATGTTATGGGCCACTAAATTTACGGACTCCGGGCCGCGTATGTGTGGGGAGCCGTGTGTCACTCAAAGGGGAAGAAACTTTCCCAGAGTGATGTCATAATGCCAGAACCCGCCCACTCTCCCATCCCGGTCTGAGCGTACGATAGGAGAGTGGGTGGGCTGTGTCTAGAGACACAACTCGCCCACTGCCGATCTCACGCATGTGCAGTGAGAATAGCATTCTTTTTTCCATTTACAGCAGGCTACATCACCTGATCTTGCGCCTGTCCGGTGTGAGGTCGGGTGACATAGGCAGAAGTAAGACAAGAAAGAAGATAGCGGAGGACAAAGACGGATAACCGTACGGCAAGAGACCCAATCCAGGAAAGTAAAGGTGAATATTTTTATTTTATTTTTTTTACTTACCCTTTATCTGCCATTCAGGTGCTCCAACAGCACCTCTTCCTCTCTGGAGGACTGCTGATCACCAATCTATGAGCTGTTCCCTCTTAAGGTGCGTACACACTTCCAATTTTTATCGTTCCAA
>NC_092862.1:26388786-26391237 GCF_032062135.1 Pyxicephalus adspersus
TTCCAGCGGAGTTCTTCATCCTGTTCCACTGCGGCACTTCATCCTGTTTCTTCCAGCGGAGTTCTTCATCCTTTTCCACTGCGGCACTTCATCCTGTTTCTTCCAGCGGAGTTCTTCATCCTTTTCCACTGCGGCACTTCATCCTGTATCGCTCAAACGATCGCATCTATTGTGTGTACAATATCTACGAACGATCGTGTCGTTATCTGCATGTAGAGGATCGGTGCTATACGATCGTTCGTAGATATCGTGCAGGATCGTTCGTCGTTCGTTTGCCAACGATAATAATTGGAAGTGTGTACGTAGCTTTACTTATGTCAATACTGTAGGTCTTCTGGTACATTAAAAAGGAGGACCTGTAATGGATAGCAAATAGGAAGTGTCCAGGTCATGCAGAGCAGACACCTAGAAGTAGAATTCGTAAATTGCAAAGTAGGAGAAAAAAAACCTTCAGTGGAGCATCACATGACAAAGGCTTAAAGGGAGTTAAAATTAAGTTTTAGTTTTTTTTGCATTTTCCTTTTTTACATTTTTTGTCAACAGGTAGTTAGAAGAAGTGAGTGCAAGGTGTAGAGAGGGATTGTAGTGTTTTTGGGGATATGTTTCAAATATGCTTAGCCTACTTGGGTCACTAGCTTCACTATCCATCTTTCACCAACATTACTGTATTATTTTATTTTTTTCATTAGAGACAAGTACAACGGGAAAGTAAGATGTGCTCACATGACTGTAGAATGAAGCACGGCTTGAGGAGCTTATCAAGTCCATTGATATCCATGAAAAAGCTTTTGCTTTGAGTACTTTTTCAATCAATCAATCTTTTGAGCTGGCTTCCCAACTTCCCAACTAATTTGAAAAAAATGTCCAGTTTTCTCTTATTCATTATAGTCAATGGACAGGAGAGACTATCAGTCTGCTGTGTTTACCCATATACCAAACCCTAATCCCTGAGTGAATGAGCTAATGCTGTGTGAATGGCAAATTTTAAAATAACCAGCAATGCCATGGAGTGTGGGGATAGGTGCTTGCTGTCCAACCTGTGGTCCAGTCCCGCTTGGTGACTCCTGAGATTAGCTTGGACCTGGGGTAATTTGCAACTAGTGAGTGAGCAGTTTATTATGTAAATTCCCCACCTGAGTTACCATTTTTTTGATACTAAACACTCCGTTCATATGTAATGGTAGAGATTCTTTATTTTAATAATGATTCTTTATGCCAAAGTTTCTGTGTGTCTGTAAAGACTGTACAATAATTAGGAGTATTTTGTAGGTAGAAGTTACAGGTTACCCTTTAACCCTGCCATCCCTGCCTATATGCCTGTTCATACAAATCAAAAAAACACCCTTTTTAAGCATATTTGTTGTACTGATTGGACTTTCTCTTTAATATCCAAAGCTGCAACTTTGCTAATTTAGATTTGAAGACTAATCTAAATAATAGTTTTGTTTTGTTTTTTTTGCCTTACTCTGTCTGTTAGTATGGAAATGGGATAAACCATAAAAGCTCACAAATAAGCAGCAATATCGTTATGAATGCATAAAACAGAAATGTTTGTAGGATGCTCTATATGAATATTTAAATTTTACTCCGTATGAGGTCTGTAAGAGATAAGCATTTTCTTTCATGCAGAGCTGGTTGGCTGTTAATCCACAGTAAGAATATTGGTTTCCGCTTAGTTTATACTTTTTTTACAAAGTTCTTTAGATATAGTTATCTTCTAATAAATAAGCAAAAATGTAAACCAAACATTTTGAGGTTTCCCAGTTTGAGTCGAAAATAGTTTGATAACGTTTATTTGCTAGCCAGGACTTTTAGGGGGTGGGACTCCATGGCTCCGTGGTTGCAACTTTGGCGTAGACTTGTTATTGCAGAGTACACCAATCTATGTCAAGCATTAAGCTAGATACCTTATTTCTATTGATACTCTGCCAAAATAAAACATGAAATTTAAAAATGTAACCTCTCTGCAGGTATAGGGATGAACTAGTTCACCAAAATAGCCACTGCAGAGTTCAGGTTAAAATTAATCCTACAATACTGGGGCCAATCCAGCCACCCATCATAATTTAAATGGGGTATATACAGGTTAGGTGTATCAATGACATTTTAGTTGTTCCTGCTGATGTTGTGACTTCTACCCATTTATGTATACCCTTCCTGTAGTCCCATAGGAACACAAGAAGGGTATATATATAACTTGGTAAGTTTTTGATCCAAATAGATTTCCCGCTGACATTTTATATGAATGCCTCTCTCACCACCGGCCACAAAAGTAGACTGATACTTAAATGTTTAAAATTTCAATGCCTTAAAATGGTCATCACAGATTACATTGTCTCTTATTGGGTGCCTCTGATATGTCACCTTGATTTCCACCCCAATTCTTCCCTTAAAGATTTAGAACACTTTTGTAGAACACAGATACAGATGTTTCCTGGGTTACATACGAGA
>NC_092862.1:26391584-26406987 GCF_032062135.1 Pyxicephalus adspersus
CCCCCCTAAAATCATTCACAACCTCAGCTGTGTTTAGCAAAAGATTTTCTCTGCAAGTCATGCAAACCACCCCCTCCCCCCTTCAAGCCTTCGTCCTGCACACAGTGATCAGGGAAGCCCTGTTGATATCTAGGAGGCGTCCATATGTCGGATGTCCTTAACCCGGGGACTAGCTGTGTATATATATCTATATATATAGATATATACACATATATATCTCAATACATTTTGAGTTTTACACAGTTATAGTTATGTTTGTGTTTTATTTACAAGTGTTAAAAACCTTCTAGATATTTTAACACTCCATTAATTAAAGTATATTACAGTCAAAACTTATTCTTAAGATGCATACAGAGGTTATGTTTAATTGTACTTTCATACAGGCGTAGCTACAGTAAACCAATCTGCCCCAAACCCCTTTTGTCAATTCAGGAACACTCCTACTTCCATGGTGTAACACGATGAGGGTGATCTGTAAAAGGGAATTGTAGCTGTTCATTTAGCAAGGTGAATTATCACTTTGCATGGGGTGATTCCCATAGTTTAGTGAATAATGTAATAGATCCCCTTTCCCAGATTCTCTGAAAAAAAACCTTTAAAAACAGGGAAACTTTTAATTTTTCCTATTGCTAAACATCAGAATAAATATTTAAAAGAATTATTTTTTTTGAAATGTCATAGCATACATTTTCTATGGCACCTACCAATAGTGCCCCATACTAAGAAGGATTCCTGACCCCCCCCCCCCCATATCTAAAAGTTTCAGAGTTGCAAATGTCAAGCTCTTTTGATTGGGACCTGGTACAGAACTACACCTTGCTTTTGAGAATTGGTTGGCATTGTGTGATGGCAAGTGTGATGGCATTGTCTCTTTTAGGCTAACACATTCCATGAGAGTCACCACTAATAGCTGAATTTTCCAAACTGTTTCAGCTCATATCTAAGTGAAATAATGCAGGCTGTATCCGTAAATGTAGTACAATTAACCATCCATTTTGTGTTGCAGTAGGCTTTTTTTCTAATCCTGCTTAGTCATCATGGCAAATCATAATCCAGGATAACGCAGTAAATATTGACTATAAGTTAGAGACAATTAAAATAATGGCCCTAATGATTTTGGCCAAAGAGATCTGGCATGCCTGCCATTTACTCCAACTTCATTTAATGCATTTTCTGCAAAACTGCTGACAATTTTATTAAAAAGCCTAATTTCCAGGAAATCCCTCTGTTCATTTCATACTATTGAAGCTGAAAAATTTTATATTAAAATTCGGCTAGATAGGCAAATAAGGTAATGTTAGTCTGGAGTATTTACTGTTGTACTTACAGTGAGATTTATGTTGACACAGGTCTTCCACAATATACAGTCAGATAAGTGACCTGCTTGTTTTATGGTTTACAATTCATTTTTTGATTGAGCTGGTATGGTTTAATATCAAAATAATATGATGGCTTATAACAAAGTACTAACTGAGTTGAAAGTGGACCTAGCATCAGTTAATATGTCACGTATAAGCCTAATGATGTGTAAGACTTACAGATTTTTCCTAACTCTTATTGAGATTACAGTATACCCTTGATGAGGTATGCATCTGCTTTTCATTCTGAAAGGATTGTGCCATCTTTGCTCAGGAATTATCCATCATCAACCTGTACTTTGTGGATTGAGATGTCGGTTTAGAGATGACACAGGGAATGTATGTAATTATTCACTGAAATTGGTTTCAGTCAAATTTACCTTTGTTTGGTTAGCTGACAGTTTGTCATATTGACCCAGTATTCGGGCTGTTTCATAGCTGAACTTGAATGCCATTGAAGACAAAGACAGAGGCAAATTCAGAAAACATTGCACCAAGCATGGATAAGCTAGCCGACTGGCCAGAGTTCCTGAGCCTTAAAGCTTTTCTTTTAAAAAAAAAATCCTTATATTAAAACCTGACCATTTAACAGGCTTATGACCTTCCTAGATAGGGAATAGGGGCAGCAAGTGTTTGTGTGCCTCCTCTCCTATCCATAAAAATCTGTTTTTTCCAAAGAGGAAGGGGACAAAATGGCAAAGACCTGACCCTTCTCTGCCCCAACAGTAGCAAGGACCATCATCAGGGTAGAGGACCTCTTCCCCCACAATGTGACCCCCCATGTTGTGGGGGTCTGCATGGGTGGGGGCTTATTTGGAATCTGAAAACCCCCTTTATTAAAGATTACAATGATGATGCCATCTAAGCCAAGTATGTCTGATTCCAGTCTTCAAGGGTTATATACCGGTACATGCCAGGATTTTGAAATGTCATTTTATGACTTCTGGGAAACCATCTCTTACTAAATTTACTGCCATCTGTCAGAGAAATACTAAAATTTGAGCAAACCCTGGACCTGCAGAAAAGTAGTTGAACAGTTCTGAAATAAACCTAGACAAAGGCACTTGACTGGAGCTCAGAATCTACTTTTTAAGAATAAAGGTGCCGCTTTTTTAATGTAATATTTTGTTGATGTTTATGGTGTCATGCCAGGAATTTATTTTCACTAACTTATAAAGTAAATACAAAGTCTATATAAATAGTTTTTTTGTGGTGCCGTAGTTGTAGAGTCAGCCAGCTGCATATTGATACCTTCTAATGGCAACGAACACAATGTGCAAAGATCCTGCAGTGTGCATGTACGCCAGCACTCTATGTCAATGGTCTGTTAAGACCACATTAACAAATTTTTGACTCTTTATTGATTGCAGGTGGGAAAGAAATATTTTTTTATGTACCGTTTTGCTAAAGAGTAAAGCTCCATGGGTCAATGCTGCAGTGCCTGTTCACTAAATGTGTGTTGTTACAAATCAAAAAAATTAACTAAAGCCCAACTTATTTATTTTGGATAGAGAGAGGAGAGGTTAGAGCCTTGGTCAAATTCTTGTTGTCTGCATCCCTATAGGGAAGAATTCACTTCAGACAGTGATAGCACATTTCTACCTGGAAGATACAGGCAGGCAGTTATTGGAATTGGCAATGAGTTTTGCCACCACTACGTCATATTTTTAAATTTGCAGATTTCCCCTTCAGTGAAGGTTCTTGATTTGGATTTTCTTGTTGTATGGTTACAATAGAGACTGTAGGCAGATGTACCAATGTTTCCTGAGCAGCAATGTTCAGAAAAGTTTAAACGGGAAGGACATGACCAGGGAGCTGGGGGAAGCATAAGTGAGAGGGTTATGATAGGAGGTCAGGGATAGGTTAGAAGTTTTAAAAAGGGGAGGGGAGGTTAGGTGTTAAAAGATGGAAGGATGATGCAAAAGTAATTTTTTGGAAGAAGAGGGAAAAAGTTTCCCTCCTGCCTGCCAAATTGGATACATATGGGTGTTCGTTTAGGGTGGAGGTTAAGGTCTGCAGAGAACATCTGTTGTATGGTTACAATGGAGACTGTAGGCAGATGTACCAATGTTTCCTGAGCAGCAATGTTCAGAAAATCAGAAAAATTTAAACTGGAAGGACATGACCAAGGAGCTGGGGGAAGCATAGGTGAGTGGGTTATGATGGGAGGTCAGGGATAGGTTAGAAGTTTTAAAAAGGGGATGAGAGGTTAGGTGTTAAAAGATGGAAGGAGGATGCAAAAGTAATTTTTTGGAAGAAGAGGGAAAAAGTTTCCCTCCTGCCTGCCAAATTGGATACATATGGGTGTTCGTTTAGAGTGGTGGTTAAGGTCTGCAGAGAACATCCGTATGTTTAGTGTGGTTGAAGGGAGAACCATCTTAGTTGTGTGAGTACTGGACTCGTTCTCGAGCCAGTAGGCTTTGCGGTTGGGAACAAAAAGGATGGTTTGAGGCAGCTTCTTCAGATGGTATGATGTGATGAGCAGTGCCTCCAAGGGCTCGCAATCGGGTAAAGTGTAACACGGGCATAAAAGTTTTGAATGTAATGGTATATAGGTTTTGAAGTAAGTACAATATTATTGTTATTATTATTAATTCTTGTTTGTGGATAATGTTATTTTGGTTATTTATCTCAAGTTGTGTAATGGTAGTTGTAAAATTAGGATTTAAGTTGTGTCAATAAAAAGATCCTTACAGCCATTTCTCCATAAAAGTTTTGTTTGTTGTCCTGGTTGAAGGGGGAGGGGTTACAGGGGAATGTAAGGGTGGGGGAGTAAGAGTGTAAAGAAGAAGAGTGGGTAAGTATTGATAAATGGGTTTGGGAGCATCCTAGCTACCTGGATCTTGCTGGTTGTTGTCACCAGCAGGATGCCTGCCCTGAACAATGACGTGCAGACTGGAGGTAATCAACTCCACTGAAATAAATAAAGGAAAGAAAAAAGGTAAAAACAATTTTTAAATAAACATATCAATTTTTTTTGAGACACAGTTGTTAAGCAAACAGAACTTCATCAAAAGTTTACACCTATTTTAAATATTTGTTTTAGGTCTTAAGATACATTTCTATTTCTGTTATAAAATATGTGTTCACTTAGTCCTCATATAGGCCTTATAAAATTTGCAGGGAACCGCATATCCTTAATGCCTGTGGCTACAGTTATTGGTCAATTCAGAATATTTGCCTTTGTAACAACAATATTTTTCTGTAAAGGGTAAAAACTACAAGTGTAAACATTCACCTTCATGATACACAGAGCAAGAAAACAGACTTTACAGCAGCCAGAAATAGTGAGAACCACCAGTAACCCTCTGCACAAACTGACTGCATAAATTAATCACTTTTTAAAGTAAAGTATTTTAAAACATATATTTCTCAAATATGATTGTGTGCTTGTTGCTTTACTTTATGTAGGGCTGTGGTTTCATTTTGGTTTTAGAATGCATTTGTACCAGGTAAAGCTGCTTGTTACAGTTAGAGCTGCCAGTAGTATTGTGTGTTTAAATAGATATATTGCATACAGTTGTATTTGTTTATTTTCTTGTGTTTATATAGTGCCAACATAATATGCAGAGCTTTACAAAGCCCATAGTCATATCAGTAACTGCCCCTCATAAGGGCTCACAATCTAATGTCCCTAACATATACATATGTCATTAATACAGCCTAAGGTCAATTTTAAGGGGAAGCAAATTAACCTAACTGCATGTTTTTGGGATGTGGGAAGAAACCGGAGAGGCCGAAGGAAACCCATGCATACACAGAGAGAACATTCAAACTCCTTGCAGACAGTTGTAACACATTTCTCTCTTGTCCCTAAGATGGCCTAAAATACCAGATGATGGTTTGCTTGGCCTGGCTTTTTCTACTTTACACTAGACCAAACGTGATATGATTTCCTATGCTCAATGTGCTCAGTTTTTTTCTTGGTTGCCCTCAAGCCAACTAGTTAAACCCAAATTGAACAAGGCAAAATCCTAAGGTAAACATGCTGGTTGGTGTGAATTGTAGGTAAGTATTTAAAAAAAAGCATTGGGTCTGATTTAATAAAGCTCTCCAAGGCTGGAGAGGATACACTTTCATCAGTGAAGCTGGGTGATCCCAATTGCCTGGGAACTCCAAAATACAGAATTAAGCTAATATGCTATATGCAAAATGCACCTCTTGGCATCTGCCACATCCGACTATTAGCGCGTAAAACCTAGTCACATTAATATGCCAATAGAGTGGTTGGGGTGGTAAAAGAAGATGAAGCAAAGTATCATCAAAGCCAGGGTTTCCCAACCAGGGTTTTGTAGAAGCCTATGGTTCCTCCAGAGGTTGCTAGGGGGGTCCTGATCAATGAGCAGTTTGTGAGTCTGGGCACTGGCCAGCAATGTAAGAGGCATTCTTCCCAATGACCACCATACTAATGTTTTGTGAGTTGTGGATATAGTATTAATAATAGGGGTTCCCTGAAGACGTGAAAATTTTTTCAAAGGGTTCCCCCATGTTAAAAGGCTTGAGAAACACTGATCCAAGCCAAGAACTTCACAATGGATCACTATAGTGATTGGGGCCCCTTTTTGCTGAAGATGCCTACAGACGATTGATTTACAGTTGTGGGATCAGCTTACTGTCAGATAAGGAGTATAGCAAGAACATGCTGCTAAAATAGTGTGAAATCTAAAAGAAGAAATTTGCAAGTAAGAAACAACTAACTGTGCTTTGAATAATTCCGGAATACTTTATAATTTTCTAAGAAAAAAAAGACATTTACAAAGGTAGAATGTGCCTGAAAGACTTGGATCAATTTAAACTTCCAAGTATGTATAACTCAGAGGCCTCTGTAAATACCAGAGGATAAAGCTAGATCCAACAACAAATGGTGCTTGTAAATACATGCAGGATCAACAATAAGCATTTTGCTGCACACAATTGGTTTACAAGACTTGGATTTATATGACTAAGGAACAAGCTTACGAGAATATTTGTGAACTCCTTGAGACATATTCATAATAGATGTTTTCAGTGTCAGACATTGGAGGTAATGAAAAGTTTCTTCTGAGATAATGCTCACAGACTGGCAAGCTGTAATCAGTGTTAAGAATGCAACAAAAAATCTACAATGGACCTACACACTAAGGAGGGTATTAAAATATTTGCCAGCCAACATGGCTGACATTCTACTCCATGGAATAGTCTTCCTCATCATATTTGATCCTACCTTCTGACTTGACTCCTACTTTCTGCATATTTAAAAAGCACTTAGAACCCATCTTTTCAAACATATTCTTCTGCCCTCTCCTATTGTGTGCTACATCCCCCACCTCTTAGATTGTAAACTTTTCTGGGCAGGGTTCTCTCCTCCTCCCGTGTCCTGCCTAAGAAATGTTCACCCAGTGAAAATAGCCTCCAGCAAGATTTGCCAGGTTTGTCAAAATGCAAACTTTTTTTTCTCCAGAAGTCCTCAACATCTGTTTTTAATTAGGGAAATAGTTTCCTGTACTATTTGTCCTGTTTATAACTTGGGGACATACATTTTCTCTGCAAGTCCCCCAATATTCGCCAACTGATTTTGCAATCCCTATTTAATGTACAGCGCTGCGTAATATGTTGGCGCTATATAAATCCTGTTTAATAATAATAATAATAATAATAATAACTGATTTGCTTAAAAAATTCCTTAAAGGCAATCAGATATTCTCTGAATCTCTGTTATCCTTACTTTAAAACTTTAATACCCAGTGGATTTCTGTGCTTCTAGAAACACATCCAGCTTTTTCTTAAAGCAATCTACAGTGTTTGCTGAATCCACTTCCTGAGGGAGCCGATTACACATTTTCTCAGACCTTACAGTGAAGAATCCCTTCCTTATCCGGAAATTAAATTTCTTTTCCTCCAGACGCAAAGAGTGCCCTCTTGTCCTTTGTAATGATCTTAAAGTGAATATTCAGGAAAGTTGCTCCAGCATCTTCAAAAGCATGCAGTTAGGTTAATTGGAACCCCAAAAAATTACATTGGAATGTGAAAATGTGCTGCGTGTGATATGGATTTGTGATAAAGATAATATATAACTAATAAATAAAATGAAGGAAATATTAACCAGAGGTACAACTTTTCCCACTACTTAAAAATATGGTTATTGCCTAAAATACATTTTAATGTTGCCTAATGTAACAAAATTGATGCCTGTACCAATTTATAGAAATCAAGGTTATTAGAAGTCCAATTCAGTTTTCTTCCTACAAGAACCTTACAAGAACATTCTCAAGAATATTACTTGTGATGGGTGAATCTATCTGTCCAAACTATGACAAAACACGGATTAGACCAATTCTTGAGGGTAAAACATTGGATTACACCAAGAGAGCCCTATCATATCACCTTCACCTAAAAAAGCTTGGAGGACTGTCCAGCAGCCAATCAGCAGGGGTTGTGTCAGTTACAATCTGTATTATAAAGGGACTTCCATTTTTGGTGATCTCCACAGTTGAAAGAGGCTAGACAGAGAGTTAAAATTTCTTTCAGGATTTAATTTCTGTTTGAGACTCATTGCTGAGATTTTCCCTTAGCTTGTGCCCCTGTGATGACAAAAAATAAATGCTGTTGGTGACTTGGAACAGAAAGGTGCACACAACAATAAAGACACATCCTCAATGTACTAAAAAGATTATTTTTTGTCTAAGTATAAAAAGTTTCCTAATATCTCCTGGTTTGACATATGATATTTTATGTGCATATTGTTAGTCCCTGGTCCAGCACCAATATTCACCAGACAGCGATCCCCCAATCTGATTCCACATTTTCACTTATAGTAAGCCCCTGTTCAGCCTCGGTAAGCTAGTTGTGCCATCCCAGCACATGGTTGCCCCCAGAACTTCAGTTTGCAAAGAATTTATTATTATTATTAATATTATTAATAATAATAAACAGGCTTTATATAGCGCCAACATATTAAGCAGCGCTATACATTAAATAGGATGGAGTCTAAGGAGAACTGGCAGAGGACCAGGAGCCCACAAAAGCAGGACAAGGAACACAGTGGTAGTCAGACAGTCCAAGGTGGGTTCCCAGGTGTTCCGCATTACAGGAGGATCCTGCAGAGTCCAAAAACAGAGACAAAGGTCATACACATGTATCATTCCAACAACCAGAGGTTTAAGACAAGCAGAGTTGAGGTCACAAGCAAAAGTCAGTCCAGGCAAATCTCATAGCCCAGAAAACAGGGAGAAGTCAAACAGAATATCACACCATCAGTATCAGCAGATTAGACTAGCTAAATTAAGTCATAGGAGTTTTTTTTGTATCACCTGGTATCTATTTTAAATGAGGGTTCCTGTTATCAATTGTCACTCATATGGGAGGCAGTTCTTCTGCATATCATGGATTATTCATCTTCTCTGAGGAATTTGCTGAGATCACATCTGCACTTGTCATGGATATGAAATCTAATCAGAGATTGCAATTTTGTACAGCAGAGAAACATTAAGTGTGAAAAAAAGGCTTATTGTTGCTCTCATGATTGTCTCCAAACAAGTTCCCTTTAATCATTAAGTGGTTCAAAGGTAATTAGATGGATCTTATCTAGAAAACTACTGAAATGAAATGGTGAACATTCTCTCACTTTGGGTTTGCTCTTAATGCGGACCTAAACTCAACATTTTTACTTTACATAAAAGCGTAAACAACCCTTGTATGTAAAGTAAAAATTTTATGTATTTTTTTTAAAGTACAACACCTTTTTTTTTAAAGTGGAAGACAGAATGGGAACATAGAGCCTCCCGGAATACCTACATCACGCAGCTATTGGCTGCTCTTTCTGCACATGCCTGATCTCGGGGCATTTTTTCCACTTAGGGGGAAAGAGATGTTGATCTCACAGATACGCAGTGCCATATAGAGTGACATAGCAAGAAAACTGAAGATCGAAAATGGCGGTGCCCTGCGCTCCGTCAGCGCCCAGGCGAAGCATAGTTCCAGAATGACACTGGACCAGATCGAGGGAAGGTCCAGCTCTATTGAGAGATCTTCAGGATTAAAGGTAAGTGTAATTTTTCATTTTTTTTTACTTTAGATACGCTTTAAGTTCAACTTTAGATTGACCAGTAATTCCACTTCAGCTCACAGTGCCCAAAAAAAAAAATCCAAGAGGTAGGTACTTAATATTTGGGGCTAACTGGTGGTGGGATGAATGATGCTGGGTGTTATTAACAAAGGAGAGTCTTATCAATTAGGATACAAGTCTCAGGTTGGAGGAGAAGCATCTCTGCATGTAGCCTGCCCTTGATAATGTCCATAAATGATGCTTAGATTGAAAAAAAGGGGAGCAAATAGCTGAAAGGGAGAGCCCATGCACAGTGAAGGTCAGTGGAAGAGGGTTTGACGATGCTTAAAGTTCATCGGACAGGAAATGTGGTGGGCTCAAGAAAGCTTCTGTAGCTTCCAATGCATCTTGGGTGAAGGTAACGTGTGCTTGGAAATAGGCCTGTTTCTAAAAAGAAAGTGCAATGTTCAAGAGCGGAAGAAAAAAAAGGAAGGCTACAGCTCAACTTTAAAGTTATTATGTAATGTAGCTTATCTCTTTGCAATGTTTGTCTCTGCTTTGAAAGGGGAATAAACAATCCACCTAGTAGATGACAACTGTGAGATCACCCAATAACCAGTACAATATTGCAGGCATATTGTCATGGCACAGTGTTGACAGAGGAAGTGGTATAATGGTACAAAGAGACCATTCTCATTGCTGGTTATACATGGTGCTGCATTTAGCCAATTATGATAGTTTGTATAGAGAATTGTCACAACAATATTACTTTAAATAGTATTCATAGCCAAAATATGTTTTAGGATAGAGGAGGGTTAAAATTCCTTTAAATTTGCCATTGCTTAGGTTGCTCTTCAATTCCTGTCCTGGAGATCCAAGATTTGCTTTGCATTCCTTTCATTCATTTAATAATAATTAATAATAATAATAATTCCTGGTTTTCTAACAACTGTAAAATGGAAAATTAAAAGGGGTAATTCTGGCTATAAATACATGTAAAGTTTACATACAACTTACAAAATCTTTAAAAAGCAAAAAAAGTATGACGTGACATAAAAAAAAGAAAACAACTTTGTTAATTACATAACACATTTATCAAAGACAAGATGGAGGAGTCATGATTATGCGGTACAGACATAATTATTATTCAGCAAGCGCTCAAAGCTATTTATCAAGCTTGTTACATCTTTAATCTAAAGCAGAGCCTTAAAATAATTTGACCTTCAAACAAGTTTAAAAAATATCATAAAACATCCTGACATAAAAGGAGTTCTAGAAACAAATCAATTTATAACTCTTGCAGTTTTGTAATTTGCAATTTTCATTCAGGCTTAAGGGGAACAAAATTAATCTTTTCTAAAGAAAACTTGCAATATATTTTAGATTCCAGCCAGCCAGTCAAAGTATGACTCGGTATATCTCGGAAAACCCTGATGTTCCTGAAGTACTGTGATGCCCCTGCTTAAAATTTAAACCTTCCCAGGTTTAATAACCAGGGCCTAAGTAGAAGCAGGATTATAAAACACATACCAGAAGGCAAAAGATTTACTTCAGGTAAAACTAATCATATTCCAATATCCAAATTATAGAAATATTGTAGGAACAAATTTTGCTAACAGGTAAAACTCAAAAAGTAGTTTGTTATCGCTAATCTTAAAAAATTGCTAGCTTCATAAAATATACAGATTTATATCTTAATCTTGGTTTTTATATCATTCCAAATGCAATCAAACCTAGAAACCTACTCAAATTAAATTTTTTCTAGTATGGTCAGGAATGCCTGGTTATTGACAAGCCTTAGTACATAGTATCCCTAGAATACTATTTTTGGACAATAAGAACATTTAAGCAGAAATTAGAAGTATGCTTTGGGTATAAAATCTTGCCACCCTATGCATTTCAAATTTTACTTTTAGTACTAAGCGTATCTTTTGCCAATTGTGTCATGTGCAAGTAAGTGTCTATGTTCAGGGGTAAACATGACAAGGGTAAGTGTTCATGCCAAGGTTGATCCTTGACTTGGCCTGAGGACACCAAGTATCTACTGGAATATGAAATGGATGCTGCTGGATGTGCAATTAATGAGGAACTAAAGTCTAACATATGGAGTGGATTTTTCTTTATTCAGTCATTTGTAATTTGGGACAGTAGGCATGCAAGCTTACATTCACAGGTCAAGGGGATTTTGATTATGTTGCCTCCTGCCATGCTGTTTATAACTATCATAGACTATCATTGGCCATCATTGGTCAAGCACTGTCTATTGACTCATCTTTTATGGAATTTAAAGGACAGCTTCACCTCTAATTTGCACCCTCTCCCAGGACTTGTTTATGCACCTGTTGGATCACCTGTTGGATCAGACAGAATGGATGGAAGTCCTTGGCTTGCAACTGTAGGTAGGTTTCTTTTATTAATTCTTTTTTTTTATATTGTATCTAAATATTTTTGTTGCATTGGTACATATATCTTTCCTGGTATAATTAAACATTTTACTTTTCAATATCACTAAAAAGATTCCATGTTATTTCTTATTTGAAACTAAACATGTTAATATTCATGTAAGCCAGTATTTCCCAACACGGTTCCTCCAGAGGTTGCTAGGGGTTCTTTGAGCAATGAGCAATTTTCGCCTCTCGTGCCAGTTTTTCTGACACCAATGATCTTTTTGGCTATGTGTAAGGGTGACATTCTTCTCACTGGCCATCAATGTAAGAGGCATTCTTATCATTGACCACCACACTAATATACTGTGAGCTGTGGATATAGTAATTATAGTAGAGGTTCCCTGAAGACCTGAAAGTTATGGTTATGAGTTCTCCCATGTAAAAAGGTGCATAAAGTCTGTTCTAAGCTGTCACATATCACATTGGTGACATAACAAAGGTAAAAAACATATACTTTCATGGGAAGCTTGTTGTAAAAATGAATGGTCTGGTACAGGATCTCTTTAAAGACAGTCATGAAAATATTATGAATGTAAGATTGGACAAATATTTGCTAGCTATTACATCTGCCAGAAGCACATTTGTTTTATAAGAAATATGAATTTGACCAGTAAATGTTTGGCAACTGTTTTCTTGATGAATATGCCAGTGAATGTTTTATAGATACAGTATGTCCTTTTAATTCTTGCAATTACAGGACAATTAAGAATCAGCAGTTTGCACGGCAGCACAACAAAGTGTGGCTCATCCAGAGGCAGTTTTAACAGAACGGGCCCTGACTGTTCAAGTAATTTCTTAACACACAAATTCTGCACTTCCCTTTTTGAAAGACTTTGTAAGGTATCCGACTAATTACGCATACATGGTGTCACTGTATAGTGCAACAAACAAAAATGAAGCCATGCAATTCTAATCAGCATGTTGTGTGGCTCTACTTGAAACCTTTCAAATTTTATCAAAGTATAGCAGAAATTTCTTTCTATGTTACCATGGAAACATCTTGTTTTACATTAAGTTTTCAGCAAAGTGATTTTCCAGCAACTGATATTTCATTCCATAACCAAGGAATATAACGGGGGCAGAATGGTGATATTGACTTCAGACAGGGTTACAAACCATAAATTTATAGAATGTCAAAAAACTCAAGCTTTATAGTCAAGGAAAAAAAAAATAAAGACTGTAAAAGGGGATCATTTTTTTCCTGCAATTTAAGGAAATATGTTCCGAAAAGAATATAGGCTGTTATTGCCAAGCTCTATAGATGCCGATTGCTTGGCTGTCATGCTGATCCAAAAGGTATATTAGATTTTCACCTGTTAAATCTCTGCTAGGCCCTTCTAGAACTTCTGCTAGTTCTGCTAGAACTGAAAATAAGTTCTTATAAATGAAACAATTTCTTATTGAAAGAAGACTTTAACGATTACTCCTCCATACACACACCTAAATTCCTAAAACTTAAACTCAAGCCACTTCTAGCTACTCTGAGTATTAGTAATCACATTAAGTATTTATCTTCATATTGCAGCAATTTAATCAGGTCACATGATCTATCTTCTTGGTCTCTGCCCGGCACAGTTGGGTATATGGATGGGGGTTAAGTCGCACTCAGGACTTCTATTTCATTGTTTAACCTTTGGAGCTTGTTCAGATTTGAGCATTTTTGTGGGATTTTACTGTGCAAAAATGCTTGAAAATACATTTAACATTGGGCAGAATAGGTCTGTTCAATATCCCACATATGACAAGCGACAAGAAGCAGCATTTCAATTTGATTTTTTGGATTTTTTGGATACCCAATGTAGTGTCCAAGAGAGTTTTGCTCCTTTCCGCCTTCATAGACTTGAATGGGAAGTGTATAAAAATGTTTAGCCATTATTAGGCTTTGTTTTAGTACCTATTGTCTAGTTAAAGCCGAAGTAAACTAAAATAAACTAAACTAAAAAACTCACTCACCTTTACTTTTGCAGATCCATTGATCCCTCAGGAGGTTTTCTGGATCAGGTCCCCCATCGACCTGAATTCCCACCACAGAGGAATCGCCAGGTGCTGCCATATTCTTGACTAGGGTAGCTCGTACCTTTGCCCCCAAAAATTCCCCCCACACCTAAACCCCACCCCTCCTCTCACTTGCAAGCCCCCCTTATTCTTACACTCTCCCAAATAACACACCGCAACCTGTTGCATTTAAAATGGCTGGCAAGCAGCCGTTTATTTAACAATAAATTAACAACTTAACAATTTCCATAAAATTAACTCTGCATATATATATATCTGTAACATACACTCAAAATAGGCAACAAATAAATAAAAATTAAATAACAAAATAAATTAACAAATAAATAACATCCATATAAACTATAACCAACCCTTTATTTACCATACACCAATTCCTAACAGAACCAACCATTTGTACCAAAAACAACTAGGTTGCAGGTCAGGCAGGTAAGTCCGCAACACCATTACATCTACAATAATGACCAATCCCGCCATGCTATTCTGTCCCCTAGCAGCACACCACCACCTCAGGGGCCTCCACCATTCACCACTTAAAGGGGGGGTCCCCACCAACTTGGGTGCCCCCCACCATAAATTTCTTCTTCCAAAAAACTGTCCTTAACTTCCGTTTCTCCCTCCTTTTACCCTTCTTCTCTCCACCCCCTTATACTTCTGACCCGACCCTCTCGCTCTCTCCCTCCTTTTTCTGTAATTCAAACCTTAACCCTTTCCCCCCTTTCTCTTGGGCAGTCCGAGCACGCCTGTCATGCAGCCCCTCCGCATATTTTCCTGCTACAGGCCTCTCCTTACTCATTTTTCTACTTTGTGCTTATGTCTCTCGATCTCGCACTGCTCAGGCATAATCCAAGCTACTGGCAGAGTCACCAGCTTTTTTTTTTTTTTAAATGAAAAGTTTCCAATAAAAAATACACGCAAATAGTTTTGACTCGCCTGTTGTCGACATTCACCTGAAACTGATCCAAACCCCCATATTGTATGGGAATCCAGTAAATCAGTAATCAGCACTTGGGCTGACAGTGATACTGTGCAGTGCAAACCTATTCCCTCATTCCTCTAACACCCTAAAATATACTTGGAGCCAAATATGTGTTCATCCGATTCAAATACGATCTCAATGACCTAATAATACCATTTTTCAGTTAAGAATAATTTCAAGCTTTTTCAAATCCTTTATCCAGTTTCATCTACACTGTCTGCTTTGTGTTGCTGATAACATTATATTACCATACATAATCTCCTCTTTTTCCCTCATTGGGATCATTTGGCGTGGAAGTCTCGCAGATGTTTTTATCAACTCTGTATCACTGTGACTATATAAATCTTTAATATTCAAGTTAAATTTCAATCTCAATCCTCCCCTGTAGAAGCCTAAGGGCGAAATGCTTCAGGAACTTGAGACCTTTTCAAAAAACTGAAGTTGATAATTTTACTTGAAATGTGAAAATAAGTGTAATCACAGACTTTGATTGTTTGTATATCATTAGCTAGTTGATCTATGTATGGTATAGGAATATACTGTATAACATTAAAAAAATATTATCTTTTTTAAAAACACTCTG
>NC_092862.1:26407160-26419062 GCF_032062135.1 Pyxicephalus adspersus
CAATGGGCTAATCTACACCAGGGGGTTTCCATGAGGCACCTTTTTAAGCGTTATAGATAATGCTCCTTGCAACGTTTTAGAGATTAAAATGTGTTTACTGCATTTATAGGTGCTTGAAACTTAAATGTGGTAAAAATGCTGCAAAATGTGGGAAAACGTTGCATAGACGTTTTCCAGCAGTTCAGCAGGCAAGCTTTAAAACGCTAATAAAAGTGCATAAAAACTCCTATAATGCGTAAAAGACGTCCGTGCAGAACCAGCCTTACATATAATAAATAAATAAATTACATGTAATAAATACTGTGTAATACTGTGTAATAATATATTTCCTAATAACCAAATATCTTTAGAAATAGTTTTACCCTGTAAACTTGGTGGTGATATAGGAGCTGCATTGAGCAAACTACAGGAGGTGGGATTATACAGGATCAGTCAGCCTGTGCAAGAAAGAGTAGTAGTGACTGGTCTTCATTATACAGGACGTTGCTACACAAATCACAGAATCTTTCTGTATATTGACAATATCTGCTTATCTTGGATTTCAAGTTTAAAATAAAAACCATGTGTGATTCCTCTGTAATATACTTGTATTACCTGTCGATCCAGCCAGTACAGCCATTATTTTTCCACTTTACCAGGGTTACAAGGAGCTTACAAATATCATGATCCTTGTGCAGAGGGAAAATTTTGGGAAAAAGCCATTCACCTATGAATATGTTTTTACAATGTCTTGTTACCTAAAGAAAAAAAAAAAGATTTGGAAAATATTAGGGCTCATGTTGATGAACGTATTTTTTTTTTTTATTATGCATTATTGCCTTTGTATAATACATTCAGAAAATTTTCCAGTTTAGATCAACTAGACAATTTTCTGATATTTCACAAAGGGAATAAGATTTCAAATTAACAGACATTTTAAACCATAAACAATATTGAAGTTCTACTTTATGAAATGGAAAAATATATAAAAAATGTTACATGTTCAATGACACACCAAGGTTTTTGTTCTCTATTTACTGAAAGTAAATCTAATATTCTCTATTGTGTACAAGAATCGACTGTACCTTTTTACTCCTCAATGCAAAAAAATCAGCACTGATGCAAATAAGAAGTGGCGAGCCAAACAGTTTTAATTTCCCCAACATTTTTGCCAAAATGTTCCTTTTTTGGCTAATGTCTGTGGGTGAAGTAGTCTGTAAGCCTCCTTTAGTAGGAGAATCCTACATATCCACCCCTCACCTAGAGGGATATAATGTCTTACCCAATATAATTACCCATATTCTCTAATATTAACATTTGTGGGATCCAGTGATGTGTAATAGAAGCCCACAACCACCCACTTTCCAATGCTGGCTGTACTTTGTACCTCAATGACATGAGTTCCATTCCAACTATTGTCATTGAGTTCAGCCAAGGCAGCCGGGGACAGCTGTCCTCAGCTGTGTTCATGTGTGTGTTTGAACATTATTTACATTTAATTCTTTTTTTTTGTTCAGTCCATCACACAAAAGGTTAGTTGAGGGCAGTTGTCTCTGGCTGCCCTAGTTAGGTTTCTCACTTGCTAGAAAAGTAAACAAAATAAAATTAGTTCTACTTTATTGTAGTGTTTAAGAATGCAGTGGGCTTTGAGTGGCCCTTGAGGGTTGCAAAATTTCCTTTTAAGTAACCTAGACCTACAAACAACCCACAGCAGCAAAATAACTATTAAATACAAAATGAGGAGAAAAAATAAACATAAAAAACACTATATATATAAAAAAAAAATTTAACTACCTAAAACTACCAAAACTAAATAAATGTAATCCACTGAAAAAAACAGCTTCTAAAAAAGGCAAAAAAAAAAATCAAACATTTCTACATTAAATATTACCAGTGGAAACATGATTTGCTGTGAAATCATTTCTTGTACTTAAATGAATAGAATTTACTTTAAGTCAAAGCAAGTAATAAGCTTAATGCATTGTGGTTTTTAAATCTATATTGTCAGGAAACTTTAATATACCAAGATTAATGTATTCACTTTTTGTTTGTAGTGACTTAAAAACACATACATTACAGGCAATAAAATGAAAATCTAATAAAATAGGTTTTATTGGCACGGGAATGTTTCTAATAAGACAATATATTCTTTGAAAAGGTGGACCCTCATTGTATTCTTTATACATTCTCATTTTGTGCATCCATCCTTATTTTTTCATTGTTCTCTATTTCTGCGTCTTAAACCTTTATTTTTCATATCTATACTAATTTTGTCAGTTTAAAGGGAACCTGTCATAGAAGGTTGCTATTTCTGTTTCTACTATTGATAATAGGAAATTGTTAGCTGGTCGTCATGTCTCACCCAGAGCTGGATTAGGTCCACTTGGAGCCCTAGGCAATATACAAACTTTGGACCCTTTTAGCCACAGAATCCAGCCTGAGATGGACAACAAGCCTTCTGTTGGACCGTACATATCTCACTGATGCCAAAGATTAGCAATACACATTCTGCTAATTGTATAAGCAAAGCAAATGCCCAGGATACCAGAAGACTGGTACAAAAAGCAGAGCACACCAATACCGAAGACTGATAATACTCAACCTGCCAATACTAGAGACTGACAATACACACCCAACTAGTACCTGTACCTACTTTTTGTACTATTATTATAATAAAAATAATAAAATAATGCTGGAAACACTACAGATAATTTTCAGATGCTCCGTCTGCATATAGCGCTCAGGAAATGATAGCGAGAAATCTCCAACATACCGGTTACTCTGTAGCAGAAAGTATTTTTTTTTTTTTTTGCTTTGCTTTTGGTTATGACTTGAGATGGGCGAATTTGCTTCTGTTTAGTTCACTGACACTTTAACTGAATTGACGCCAGTGTTCAGGCTGGTTTGCCAAATTCCATACCCCAGAGGCAAATTTAGCCAACACTACAAAAAGCACGGCAGGCAGACAGTGACAGTTGTCATAGTTGGCCGTCAGATTTGCTGAGCCTTTAAAGCTTTAAAAAAACTATAACAATAATCCCCCAAACCCCACATTCAATAATAAAACCAGACTCTTCAATATTCCTTTCTTGATAGGAAATGGAGCAGTGAGCATGTTTTCTCCCCTCCTATACAAAAATGGTATAGAACAGAGGTGTCAAACTCAAACATAAAAGGGGCCAAAATCAAAAACACAGTCATGGTCACGTGCCAAATGGTTTATTAAGATTTTCACATTTATTGAACATTCTCAAACTGACAATGTTTTAACCAAAAATATGAATATGAATAGAGTGCAACAACCTTTTCCTTTAAACTAAATAAAAATATATAAATTAATATATTTTCTTCTATTGACAAAGCTTTAGGTAAAGTTGATAAGGTGTTGAAGCAGGTCTCTTGGCACTCCGTGACTCACCACAAAAATTCCTGTACCTGTGATGGCTTCAGGGTGAAGTAGGTCTCCCAACATTGGTCCAAGGCACTGTACGCTGTGCACCGCTGCCACCATCTGATGACGCAACAAGATGGAGCTGAGCATGGATATGCTGCATGCGGCAGTGAGCTTGTCTCATGGGAAAGTACTGACAAGCCGAACTGGTCCAGCAGGCAATTTGACGCCTGGGCAAGATGGCGCCGGGAGTAAAGGCAGCTTGAGAACCGTCAAAGAGATACTTTCTCTGCTCTACTCCTGCAGGAACGGCAGGTGCTCATGTGACACAGTCATAAAATTGCAAGGTGGGCCGGATTCAGCCCACGGGCCTTGTGTTTGACACCTATGCTCTAGAATCTGGTTTTCACAAAAAGGAAGGGGGAAAAGCTAAACTGTCTATGGCAATAGTAGCATATGGCTCTGCTTCATGCTTTTTTTTGTTTTGGAGCTGAACTCTAGGAAAATATAAAAATCATATTTCAATTAGTAATTTATTATTAATAACATGTTCTATAAACAAGCAGTGCATGTACCTGAATTTAAACTGGTATGAGCCTCTTGCAGTCCCTGTACAGCAGAACTCAGCCTGAGGGATGAGGGAGCAGCATATAGAGTCAATCAATTGCAAGGAGGTGGGAGAAGAGTAATATAGAGGTAAGTGCATAACTCCGCAACTGTGCAGCCCAAAGCTATAGAATGGGCAATATCTGTATATATTGTACTGTATCACAGAGATGCAGCAGAGAAGAATCAGATCACCTGATACTGCCTAACAGGGCCATGTTTTATGGCAGAGCTTTTTAAATCTCAGAACTGCACAGGCAGATATACAAAGCTTTTGTCAAGTTAAACAGCTCCCCTATTTGTATTTTATATGAGTAATAAGCGGTTTGCTTTGAATTCAGCTTCAAGGAGAGTTTTTAGGAAATATATTAATTTCCTCCCTATATTTTATTCTCTTGGGGAAATTCAAAAATATTATCTGGGGTATGCCAGGGCTATACATTAAAGGGGTCCTAGACAAAAAAAGATAATGTCTTTTTTCTGTATCTTTCTAATATACATATAACCTAGCATGCAGCATTAAATGCTGAATTGATGTTACTAAATTTGCCTATACTCTTGATTACTTTTGATGAGAATGGAAATATAATAACTACTATTTATATGAATGTAGGAAGTTAGCTTTTTCCTCAAGTGTGATACTCATAAAGCTTACACAGAAAAGCTTACACTTTAATAAACATTGCTTAGAGTAGAAAAGTTAATTGCTATTTAAATAATTCATAAATTCCTTTTGGGTTCCTATATTCTTGCAACAGAAGAAAAAGATTTTTACTGCTGTGAAATGTTCCTACTTTTAATATCCCATGCAGAAAATTAATTATGGTTTTTAGCATAGGTTAGCAATGTGTGATATAGATCTAAGCATACAAATCTGAAGTCTGAAATGTAATTCTTTATTGTTTTACAGCATTAAATATTAAAGAGTGGTAAGGTGGCTTCACCATTTTAAGTGTTACAACATATTAAAAAATAAGGAGGCGAAAAATAGCAATAGTGTTCTTGTCCCTAATATTTTTAGCCAACTGATTCTTAAAGAGATCTTCTATCAAACATGTCAAATCAAGTTAGCCAACATCTATAAATTTGCTACTGAGATTTCCCCAGCAGCTATACTATTCTTCAATAATAAAATAAAGAAGCTATGTTTCTAAAGCACAGCGGTGTGCTTTACAAATGTGATGGCCTCAAGACTTTAGAGTCAGGAGAGTTGGTAGAATTAAAAGGCCAAGTCAAAGTTATGTGACTGGCTTCCCTCTAGCCACAGACTTTTTTCTGCTGTACTAGGTACTGAGAAATTGCACTATACCATAGGCTCTATACCACATCCCGGGTGATAGAAATTGAACCGTAAAATGCAGGACATGGTATTAGGTAACCTTTCAGGAATAACTGATATTCGCTGTCCAGGGCCCCCAAAAATCTAGCTCCAACAAAACAGCTTATTTGGAATTAAATAAAGTTTAGACATTTCTTTTTATTTATTTATTCTGCTTGTTGTACCGTAACTTTTTTGAAAATTTTATTACAATGAGCTAAGGACAAGATTTGCAGGGAAAAGAGGTCACTAAGATGTAAAGGAGTTTAGTTCTGCTTTGGCTAGAGTGCTAACCATTGAGCCACTGTGCTGGCTTAATTTGTAGCCACACTTGCTGCATTCTGTTTCATAAGGATCTTACTTAAGCTGCGTACACACATGCAATTTTTGTCGTTGGAAAGGATCTTTCACGATCCTTTCCAACGACAAGGGAGTGCACGATGCATGAACGGTGCTGTACATACAGCACCGTTCATGCTCTATGGAGAGGGGAGGGGGAGAGCGACGGAGCGGCACCCTGCTGCGCGCTCTCCCCTTCCCTTTCATTAGGATCGGTTGTCGTCCATCGTCCGTGGATCCGGCAGGACGGTCTTTCGGACGATGGACGACAACGACTGTACACACGGCAGATTTTTGCCCAATAATTGGCCGATGCCGATTATCGGGCGATAAAAATCTGACGTGTGTACGTAGCTTTACTCTCCTAGTTGTTTAATGCAGTGATCCTGACCGCGCATGAATGGGGAGCCATGTGTCACCCAAAGGGGAAGAAACTTCCCCCCAGAGTGATGTCATGATGCGAAAACCTGCCCACTCTCCCATCAGAGGTCTGGGCCTGCGATGGGAGAGTGGGTGGGTTGTGTCCAGAGACAACCTGCCCACTTCCCTGAGCCTGCGATATCTTTCGGTGATGTGGTGCGTGGCTCTTGGCCAGTGCACCCTCCAAGGAGGGTCCTTCTCCTGATCCACTTTGGCCACCAGTGGTTCCTGGAACAGGGGTTGGGGACCTCTAGTTTAATGGGTATTTTTAGATTTGTACCCTTCTATTGCTTTTAGATCTTCTACTGGTTTTGCTCTATGCTTTTGTTTTAATTGTGAATTGTTAGTTAAAATTGATTTCACCTGCTTCTATTGGGTTGAAGACTTAACTCTTTGGCCCTGATTTAATAAAGTTCTCCAAGGCTGGAGAGAATACACTTTGATCAGCGAAGCTGGGTGATTCAGCAAACCTGGAATGGATCTGGCCCAGGATTCAAAACATTTGCTAGCAAATAGCAAATGATTTTAAGAAATCCAGTCCAGGTTTTCTGGATCACCCAGCTTCACTGAAGAAAGTGTATTCTGAAAGTGTATTGAACTGAACAAGTAGCCCACACCCCTTAACTTGTTACCTTTATGTATTAAAAAACATATAGCAAGGGACGAATGTGGATATGAGGCTCCTGTGTCAGTTCCAATTCTTATTACCACTTGGGTGCTTCTATTAATGGGATTTGAAGTGCAAAGAAATAACTCAGTGGATAGAAAAAATAAATCTTTGTGAAAATCAGAGTAATAACCTCTCTGTAACTATATAACTTTTACATTTGAATTTGAAGAGTATTTTGTGAGCAAGTTAGTAGGTTGGTGGCCCTTACCAGTAAAAATGAGACATGCAAGTGTATTCAATATATAGTTTAGCAATATTGTTTTGTTCTAGCTAAAGTGGAGAGGAGTTAAAACCTTATTGCAAAAACAATTGAGTAGACAAGCAACAGGGGTTTTGGCTGAGATTCAACAAGATGTATTTACAAATCATAAGGGGTGTAAATCAACATTACAGGTTAAATTTCATATGGATATTTCACTGTGCCCATTTGAAATGGCATGGGGTTGGAGTGGTAGGTCTATACAGAGTAATTCTGACCGTAGACCATAAAAGTTCACAGAGCATAAAACATCTTGTAACCCAACATGTTTCGCCTTATGGCTTCTTCGGGGTATATATGGACGTAAGTAAACTGATGGAATAAAACATTTATATGTATGTATATTTACATAAAGAGGTTGCTTATCAAAGATATGCAAAATGTCAAAAGTTATGTCATGTCACAAAGCAGAAGGATAGTCAAGGAAGGCCAGGGTCGAGGCAGGTAGCAAAAAAGAGAGGTCAGGTCACACCCCAGGGTTCAATTGCCGGTGATTCAGGAGACATCCACTAGTGACACAGGGGCCACTACAGGCACAGGGAACACAGGAGACACTGGAAGCAACAGGAGGTACAGGTGACTCAGGGATATCCAAAGACTGACAGGAACACTGGAACAGTACAGGGAAGTTGGCTGGGAACCAACAGACTGGACAACAAGGGTTAATGCAGGAGCTGGACAGAGAAAACACTGAATTAGCCAAAAGGTGTACAGGAACTAGCTCAAAGAACTAGGCTCGGCACAATGGAGACACATTGCACGAACACATAGTGAAGTCTGTGAGATAGCTAAATAGCCAGGGCTGGTCAAGAGGCTATTTTTTGATTAGCCAGCGGATTGGACGGAATTGATAAAGCTTGGAAACAGAGGCATGCCCAGTGTCAGAACTGCCTGCATGGGCAGGAGACAGATGCCTGCACTTTAGTGAGGAAGAGGTAAGTGTGACAAATGATATACAATTAAACATTGAAATGCAGCTACATAGTGCAGAAACATCTCAAAGTATGAATATATCTAGAGAAATACATGAGCATGCCCATGAATATATGAACATGTCACACACACAACCCTGGACACAACCATATATATCGGTATGAATATATCAGAAGCAGCATACAAGGATGCACATCATAGGATCCATATACTTTAAATGGTGTCTGATAAATCACACTGTGAAAATAAAAATAAAATAAAAATGCTTATTAAGTGATTGTTTTATCAATATCATAAATAAATAGTGATAAAATGTAAGTAAATAAGAAACTGTTAAAATGAGATGTAGATGATGCTATAATTATTGTAGGTGTTCCTTATTACTTACTTGGGTATAATAGTGAGGAAAATGAGAAAATGAAGGTCTATCAAATATCAGAGGGCTGAAGCCTAATAAGGAAAATATATTGACAATCAGGAAGGTGTTCTGTTTTTTTTGGTTGTTTGCGTTATGCTTACATTTAAGGAGTGGCATAACTATGAATAACCCATGAGGGTGTAGCATGTGACATCGTTTACAATATTAGAAACTTTATTGTTGTCTCTCTTCTGTGTTGGGTAGAGAGGGAACTTTTAGGGCTATGCCCCCTGGCAGGTGATATGGGATTACCTGGGGTACGAGGTCAAAGTGTTTTCTAGCCTTCACCAGAGCACCCCACTAGAAGTGATGGCCCAGTGACCCTAGTGGTCTAGACTACTTCGCCACACAGGAACACCAGGTCTTTGCCTTCGGGCTCTCCCTTCCAGGGACAATCGGGACAGGGAGCTCCAATGTAGGGACAGCAAGGAATCAGGTACAAGGGTAAGGCAGATAGCAGGCAAAACTTGTGGTCAAAACAAACTTAGATTGGGGCAAGCGTCTGACAATAATTGTAGTCAGGACACACTGAGATCGGGGTCAGGTGGCAGGCAGTGAAAACGGGGTCAGAGAAACTTTGAGTGAGGTCAGAGACAAGCTGAGATCAATGTCCAAGAGGTCACAAGCAGAATATCTCTGGGTAAGTAGCAGAAAACAAGCTAGGGATCCAGTAGACAGAGCAAAGCGGCCAATAGCATGGAATTACTGAATGCAGGACCCAATCTGCCCATTGGCTACAGGACATACTCCAAAATCACCTTCAGCTGTGTGCAGCCTTAGTGTCTATGCAGGGGATGCTGAGAAATGTAAAACGTCCTGGCTGAAGTAGGGCAGGTGGGTATGCAGGTTGCCAAACAGATGATCGGGGGGTGAAGTGGTAACAGAAACTCTGAATCTGAGATTTGTCTGCAGAACAAGAGGTGAGGAAAAAAGTTCAATAGGGACACCTACTCCTGAGAAAACTGTCCAAAAGGGAAGAGAAACAGGGAAGGAAAGTAAACGACAAAAGAATAACTTGTTAGGGATTTTCACTATTCTATCCAAAACTAAAAAACAATTTACTTTAACCTGCATGCAACCTTTCTCAGAGCAAAGGATAGGCAATGTCTGAACAGGACCAGTATTACAAATCAGAATCCTAATACACCACAATGCACATGAACGGTATGATTTCAGTATCCCTACTTCAAACTGTAGGCCACAAGCACATAGTTGTTATGCACTTTCTTTGACCCTTCAGCTTAGATACATGCCTGCGCACAGAAAGCTATTCTTCTAAAAAAAAACCTTCACTATCCATCCCTATGCCACCAAACACACCTGAAAGACACAAAATGCAATGGATTTGGAAAAGGGTGATCATTAGGCCAACAGAATACCAACCTGCTACTAATAAACTCTGTACTAGTTTTTGGTAAAGGATATTTATTCTTTAAATGGATGACTATTCTTCTGTGCACAATAATGAAGATGAAGAGTCTGCTGTTTCTACATGCATTATAGATTGGCCAGAGAGAAATTTATAAAATATTGAAATTTATCAAATATTGAATAGCAGACATTCAGTATTTCTGTTTCAGATTTTCAATAACAAACTCTAAAGCCTTTCTTTTTTCCTTTGAATATAAATATAATTGTCATGTTTAATGTCAGACAGATAAAACAACTCATTTGTTTTATATTTGCACCAAAGGCTTAAAAACAATAGTATTGGCATTTGCAGTCCTTTCTTGTAGTGGGTCTGTGCCACATACCTGCCCCTTCTTGTCTGCCTTATAGGATCAGTTATTTAGAGTGTTGAAAAAGAAGTTGCTGTCAAATTGTCGTTGGGTTTGAGACATCATAGATTGCATGATCATGTACACCTTTATGTAACAGATCCCCTCATGTGAAAGATGATTTGACAGTGCCCCTGGCAGATGGCATAGCCATGGCCCAGCCTCAACTTTTTTTGTTGTAAAGGAATACACTTTGGTCAAGGGCATTTCCAAGACTTTGAATGACTGGTAAAGCAGCAACTAACTGATGAGGCCATTAAACTTCTGCCTTTCTGTAAGCAATCTGTGTTAGACTGACAGAACTGTGCCATGTGAAAGAATTCGACTGACTTACAGTGATGGTCCCTTATCTAACGTCGATGTAACGAAGTACAGAGGATTTTACAAGGACAACTACAATTCAAATTACATATCACTTTGATATTCTATATATGTCTATAGTTATGTTTTGACTCATGTTGTAGTTTTTAGATAAAACTCGAGTTATAAAACATTTTGCCCACATTATATAAATACCATATACACCATTTGCTCACCTATTGCATTTTAAATTTAATTTCTTCTTCTAGCAGAAAGATATGGTGGCATCTTTCTGCCTCCAACATTTTCTGAGAGCCTGAGTTAATGAAGTACACAAGCCTGCAATTTAGTCACAGGCACTTGACTTTACTGAGCTCATTTGCATCTGCACTCCTGGCGTTTTATATAAACTTGATCATCTGGCAAAGGTTAACATAACTCACGTCAACCATATAGACAGATTACACAGGCAAAGTCAGTCCCCTGTTATTCTGTGCAATCGCTTCGGTGAAGAGCTGAAATCTTATTGTATGAACCAATTTATGTTAAATGAATACAAGGAGTCATTGTGCGCCTCATGTATATTGCAACCTAATGGGTATTACTATTTGTTTTCCACCTCTGCTAGAAATGATATTCCAAGGAAGATAAACTGGTAGAATTCTGCAAACTCCAGCACTGCAGAGTTCAAATGGCTTCATTGCTCCAAAAAGTCCCATTTAAAGTCTCCAATGCATTTCACCAATATTGGGTTCATTTATGGACGTACCTCTAGGATTAGTCCTGTGTGGATGAAATGCATCAGAGTAGGTGGCTCCAATTGTGGATTATTTGTTCTTTATTACATCTTGTCTGGCATTTGTGAGTGGAGAGTGGAGAGACGCAATGGAGACCTTTTAGAGTTATAGTGTTTTTATTCTCTGGATTACAAACTATAACAACCCTTGTCCATGTATCTATGTGTCAGCTACCATTTTGATGACAACAAAGAAAAAGCTCTAATAATCTTTTAATAATTTCAAAAAATAGTTTTAGATAAACTTAAGGCAAACAGACATACATCTTAAAAATGTATATCTTTCTGTCAAATAATGTGTTATTGTGTTTAGGCAGTCTTGACAACTTTTCCACCAGATTAGTTAATTTACTTTGCCCTACTGCACTTAAGTAATACAGCGCAGTTACCTACTTACTCCAGGTTTGGGATTAAACATTGACAAAAGTGCTGACCGTTCTACTGTTTTATAAGGAATTACAAAAGTCTTCTATCAAGACATATTGATAATTATGTTAACTGAATATAAAATCATGTAAATTATTTTAAATAAATATAGTACATAACTGGATTATTTATGGTGTTTTTTTATCTTTCTGCAGTTCAGCTTCAATAGAGTTTTTAAAGTGCATAGCAAAATCAAGTTATTGCAGTCATTCTTATATTTTACAATGCAAATTGGTGTGGTGTTTACAGCTGCTTTTTTGGTAACAATA
>NC_092862.1:26420179-26426998 GCF_032062135.1 Pyxicephalus adspersus
CAGTGGAGCAGAGCTGTCAGCATAAAGCTCCGCTGATTGCTCTGCTCCCTGAGTTGCTGAGGAAAGGGAAATCCTGATGATGCCTTTGCTGTCATCAGGCTTTCCCTTTCCTCAGTATGGCCAGAGAGCCCTAGGTATACCCTAGAGTAAAATGGACAACACAAGGCAAAAAGCGATAGTACACAAGGAGGGATTCATAAGTGCCGCTACTATTCTATCTTACTTTTATTAGTTTGATGTTCACAAGCTGTCATGCAATTGATACTATATTAACAGCCAGGTGTTTGGTCCCTTTGGTTACCCGAATTGGGGTTCTTACCCTTCCTCTTGTTTTGTTGTTAATTTTAACTAATAAAATTAACTAATAATAAATAATTTTAACTGTACCCACAATGAAAACGGAAAAAGGAAAGAGTGACAGAGTGAAATGTTGTTCACAATAGTGCACTGATTACATGGTTATGTGCTCTTGCATTCTGATATATTTTGATATTCTTTGAATTCTATACATTGATGAAACTGTCTGCACTTTATTAGTTTTATTACTGTATGCCAATAAAAATATAAAAAAAAAAAAGTCTGAAAGAGCATGCTGTAAAAACATGAAAGTCACATAAAATATACACATTAATGTAAATACAGTAATAATAACTTAATATATGTGCTCACTGACTATACATTACTAATTCCCTTTAATTATAAGCAGTAAAATAGAACCGCAGCTATTACGATAATTATAATACTTAAAGCACTTCATTTGTGCAATTAATCATATGTGTGATGTATCATTTTCCTTAGCAAATTGTCATATTCCTATTTCTCATATTTCCATGCCAGTATATGATGAACAGAAAAAAAACTGTGTCTATGAACTATTATTTTCCATTATTTGATTCGGAATACTGTGTAGGAAACTGGTATCACTTGGCTCTAAAAAAACATCTAATTGTGTTTTGTACTAATACTCCTGTAACTCCTATAAATCATCTTAGTCAGTAAAAGAATACTATGTATCAATAAAATAGAAGTATAAGGCCATGATCTTAGATATAAATAAAAGTCCACAGACCTGATTTAAAAAAGTCCCCTTTTCACCTATAATATTATTGTCCCCTTTAGCCCACCAAGTGCTAATTTTAAATGTTGACAGCTCGTCCCAGCATTCCACCAGCACTGAGCACTGCTTTGGAGAAGGCATATTGAAGCTTTATAGGCATCTATGGGGCATTCTGAACCCAAGTTCACTGCAATGAAGCTTTTAAAAGCCAGAAGCATGGCAGGATTAGGAACAAGGTGACAGGAGATGCAACTTTATAGTATGGATTAAAACAACAAAAGTAAATGTTCCAGCTTTACACATATCCCCCACCTGTACACACACATCTAAAAGGTATTTGTTGAAAGATTAGTCCAGCAGAAGCCTAATTTCAAGCTATGTGTGGATTGGGCTAGACCGCCCTATGAACTAGCACTTATATTGCACCTCTGTCAATACTGCTGTAGGAAGGTTACCCCATTGATGCAAGCATAGACCTCATTGGGTTCCTAATAGTACATTGAACCAGCAGTAATCAATAAGAAAATTAAATATCAGTTTTGAGCAGAGGGACACATTTGAATTTGTAATGTTGGCAATTGATCATTACAGATGAAAATTATTCTTGCCTGGACTTTCAATTTATATAAAGCTTGGAGCATATATTCTTTGTCTATTTTTTCTTACAAAAAGTATAATTCCTTGTTTTCAAAGTTTTAATAAGGATCACTTCAACCATTATTACTAGCCTCATTGGACTTTTCAACGGCACTGTCTATCTAGAGTTTAAATGATTTTTCCAGTGATTCAAATGGTGTCACAGTAATGGGAAAAGAAAAGCAATTTGTGGCAACTGATTGTAGAACATTTCCTTATAAACAAATTCTACATCTCTTCTTGCTTTGTTAGACAATTAGAACAGGAGCACAGACAACAATGGCTTGTTTAAATAGAAAAGGTGAAACAGTTTTTTTTTTAAATAATAGAACATTATTATTAAATCTGATTCCTGATTGTGGTCTTCCATCCTTCCATGTTTGTAGGACAAAACATATAACAGGTTAGTCTTCCTATAGCTATAGTGTAAATCACAAAAGGGTTATGGTGATGATCCAATAGCCATTTTGTATAGGTAAGCAGGTTTGTTTTGAGTGCAGACTATGACAAACGCCCTCTCAGTATACCCCTGCGCATAGACTTTCCAGCACGTTCAGCAACAATCCATGCACCAGCAGGCTGAGGAGGGCCGCCACGGGGCAAGGGTAACCACTCTGTTAGCCTTTGCCAAACACACCATCACAGGTAGACTACCACCATGTGCTTAGATGCACCGTTACCCTTGGCAACCACAGTTATGTTTCTGCTCCTCTCAAAAATCACAATATTTATAGCAGTCTCTTCAGGTTACACTATTTCTACTTAGAGCAATCAGAGATTCAGCTTACACTTTTTTTATTGTTTAATAAGTAAAAACAATTACAGAAAAATAAGGACTAATCAAATAATAATAACAGAACTATAGCAACAGCATAAAATAAAAAGGGAAAACTGTGAAATAATACTTGGGTAAGTTGGTTTCACTTGGTCCAGGTTGCTGTGTGAAGTCCAAATTATTAGTCAGAGTCACTGGGCTCCCTGCAGTGCTCAATATGTCAGTGCCGTTGTCCTTTTCTATGCCAACAACAGAGGTGGGACTAATACAACAATCCAATGCTAGCAGGGTGGGGGCTGTCTGAGGGGCATAGATTAGGATGTGTCTGGACACTCCCAAGAGGCCCTTGTTCTAGCCATTATTAATATTTCCATAAGTACAGGTTTTATAAAATAACAACCCCCAGATTATTAAATATCACAAAATGAGGAGTACACAGAGTCAAAACTAGGCATGTCTGGGACTTATGGTTCACCAGAACATGCTACATATGGTTTCCAGACTTTCCTGAGGCTTAGAAGACTAGTCCTTGGTCTCAAAAAGTTCACCATAACCATCCAACTACAAATTAGTCAACTACTATTTAATACAGAATGGTATATTAGACATGTAAAGATTATTAATAAATCGGTTTCCAAATACAGCTCAGAGTTCAACTTGAGATACTCTGTCTAGCCTTATCTGAGTCCTATGAGTCTTGCAGGCACAAGGATCTTTCAAGATCCTTTCCAACGACAAACTACTGCACGATGCATGAACGAATGCTGTACATACAGCACCATTCTGCTCTATAGAGAGTGAAGGGGGAGAACGACGGAGAACCATTGCACGTGTGTACGTAGCCTAAGGCATTTTAACAGAAGACAGTATTTTGTTTAAAGTGAGATCAGGAATGAATATTTTCCACAATATCACACAGACCACTCATGGCAAATATCACAAGGGAATACTGGAAGTACAGCTGCTAGAACACTGACTTAGGAAAATGTCCACCATTTTTAAACTAAGCCACACCTAAAATAGCTTATCTATCTTCAATAACCCTGTCCATAATACAAGTGTTCAAAGGACCAAGTATCTTCTCCAAATAGGAGAGGCAAACAATAATTTTGAAATCTGTTCCAAAACTAAAAAACAATAAATTACAGGTAGTCCCCAAGTTAAGGACATCCTACAAATAGATGACTCCTGGATATGAACAGGGCTTCTTTTGCTTGTTCGTGTGCAGGACAGAGGCTTAATGGGGGGAGGGCTGTTCGCATGACTTGCAGAATAATTTTTTTGTGTTCTGCTCCAGAAGTTAATGAATGTCTAGGCTCCATAAAGTTTTTTTTTTTTTTTTTGCTTTGTTTGTGATTAGTCACAGTGAGGTTTTTTTTACAGTAACTAACACCATGCTGCCTAATAATATGTTTAGACAAACATCTGTCCTAATTGCATTTATTAAAATAATGTACCTGTTCCGACTTACATACAAATTCAACTTAGGAACACACCTACAGTCCCTATCTCGTATCTGTCCTGGGGACTACCTGTAAAGGAATGGTAAGGTGTAAATGCTTATCCGATGCTGTGCCCCAGCCCCTTCAAACACTCTCATGCAGGAATTTTATCTGTATCCTCCTTCTGCTCCAGGCCTGTTTGTAAAATCAGAACAAGAATGTAAGGTCCAAGAGGACACATCAAAGTAAAAAATGCCAATAAAAGGAACTCAAGTACGGTAGATAAATCACAGCTAGAAAAAGTAAAGGAGAACTTAGGCTTTAAATAACTAGCAGTTTGCATGCAATATGTACAGGTAATCAATCAGGCATACAAACTGCTGCATTATCTTATTCTCCAGTAACACATCCAAGAAATACTAAACATATAAATTGCTTTACTGTTGCTTTGCTTGATGCCTTTTGCAATCAGCTAATACAAATACCATCGAACTTTGATCAGTATGAATAGTGACTCTGACATTTGAAGAAAAACTGCAAGACATTTGGATGAGTTCCAGCAAGAAGCAAAGCAACTTATCCGCTAACTGACTGAGATCTGATTGCATCTGGCATCAGGCTTCGATGTGTTATTCATCTAAAGCTTTTCCACTTCACAATCAATTATATCATGAAGCTGCTTCAAGCCTTACAGGCCGACCTTCAGTTCAACCAATACAATAATACTGACCTTCATTGTTCCGGCATATATTCTTTTCTTTGTCCAAATTGCAGTACACCAGGGAGCCGGGCATAAAACACAAAGCGATGGTCTCACTGTCATTGGGTTTGTCATTTTTACGCTACATGTTCACTGTGTCATTTCTTTTTAGGAGCTTGTTCATGCCTTAGAGAGAAACATTTTCTGCTTCATGACCAACAACAACCTGAGAATGATGTTTCAGGACTAAGAAAGATATTTCAGAAAATATAAACTTTTTTATTTGAAGCTTTCTTGGCTTTTCAACTGAAGAAATGCCCTGAGGTGTAAAAAGGTGTGCAAGAAAGTCCATTTTGAATTCTTGGATGTTGGTAGGGATTCATGAATAAAATATGTAAACTCTGACAAACTTTTCTTACTTCATCTCTTTTGGTTTGCTAAATATGTATTTGGAATTTTGTTTATTTTTGTTATATCTGTTTTATAAATGTACTGTTTTTTTCCAATTTTGGCAACTGATCTTGTCAAAAATGCATAGCAGCCTTCTGCACATTTACATTTAGAGCTCACAGTTCTTATTTTGGGTTGTCATTCCCTGCCATGCTTTGGAAATAAAGATGGTAAAATTGATTTGTTAAGTGGGTTAAGGCTGTTCACATACCATAATGAATTGTTACAATGCAACAGAATTTTCCTTAGCTTTGTAAATGTGGTGAAGCTCTGCTGACTTCAGTCATTCAATCCTCTGCAAGCAAAAATAGTTTCTTGCACGTGTTCGGCTATTCTTAATAATTTCTTCCATATTTAACAAGCTTAGTGAAATTATCCCCTACAGATTGAAAACTAGGTAGAAAACTAATAAGAAACTGAAAACAAAAATGTTGTGACTTGTCAGCCTTCTAGTTACACAAAAATAATTTTATTCTCCCTGTATAATCTGTGGGGCCAAGCTATAAGTTTGAATGATCTTTTTTTTATTGTGCCTTGACCTACACCAAGGTTGGACTAAGTCGTCACCCTTCAATTACAAGTCGAGTCTCAAGTCATTGACACCAAGTCCCAAGTCAAGTCCCAAGTCACCAAGAATTCTTCCAAGTCGAGTCTCAAGTCGAGTCACTTAATTTATTCCCATTTGTCCCCATATAGAAATAGAGCTCTGATGCTGTTCTTGAGCACAGGAACCCATTCTAAGTCCAGGGCTTTCTCTTCTTGGGAAAGCAAGTCGCAAGTCGAGTTGTAAGTCGCTGGGGAAAACCTTCAAGTCGTTCATTAGACGATTTAAGTCGGATTGAGTCTAAGTTGCGTGACTCAAGTTTCAACCTCAAGCAGCCATCAACTTCTGTAACTGTAGGTACTATGAAGTAAATAATTCTTAGGGTTTACAGCATAAATACTAGTCTATCTCAGCTCACTCTGTTCCTGAAACCAGCTAGGTCTTGCCAGCCTTCCAACCTTCTCATTTCTAATGCAAATGCAGACAAGAACTCTGAAAGAGGGGAGCAGAATGATATGAAGTAATAATGGATAAGGACCTTAGTGCTGCTGCTGGGAGTATGCATTGCTCCACAGTGCCTGCAATAGTTAGTGAGGTCAGTGAGGGAATTTACTGCTTGTTTTATGAATTTGTAATATTTTTATGATTAACCTATTTTATAAAGCACTAACATATTATGCAGTGGTTTGGTGCCCTTGAAAGTCCATAGCTCAGCCTCTAGTTCACTTTAAAGTAAAACCCCAAGTAAACATCATAACTTGAATTTAAATGTGTATGCCACACATCTTTGACCTACCACTGACAGTAAGAAATATTGTGCACACCTAATTCATTTTCAAAACTGTATTGATGATGCATCTCCCATCCAATTAGTGACAAAAGTGAACAATTAGTGAAAAAAATAGAAGCCCATTTTTTTTATTATTAGTCAACTTATTTCCCTAACCTGCTTATCGGAAGAGTCAGAGAATAACAATAATATTAATAATAAGATTGTCCCTAGCTCTTAGAGATGGTTCTCTCTTACTCCAGCTGTACATGTACATATGCTCCAACATTGCTATGTATATGGACAATATGGCTAGTTTGATCAATGAAACAGAAAGTATGTCTTGTGTCCTGTGCTTGTTTATAGTATTAACTGTTGGAACAGGGCTGCTTAAATAAAGTACATTTAATTATATAATTAAAAAAAGTATATCTATATCTATCTAT